>NC_056733.1:326101486-326103986 GCF_019279795.1 Protopterus annectens
CAGTACTACATATGCGACATTCCCTATTCCCTACTGCTCTGGACCCGTGCTGCATGTTTACTCACTCCAAGGATATTCAGAACTCCAAAGCTTATAGTCCTGACAAATATGTATGTTTGATTATCAGGGTGTTCATGTGGTCATCCGGGTTTAGGCTTGTCTGACTGAACTGCCCTATACCCGTTTAAAAGTCAGATTTAGCACATGGACAGAGTTGGTCCCAATTTTAACATTCTACCTGTGTTTACAGATGCAGGGGTTTGGACACCTCTGACCATATTATTATGTTGGCACTACATAATACAGGGTAGGGGGGGTGGTTCCACTGGTGTTTCTCTTCACATTCGTTATGAATGCTTTATTGTGACCATGTATATATATATATATATATATATATATATATATATATATATATAATATATATATATATATATATATATATATATATATATGTACATACACCTACATACCTATTTACATTTCCCATACAGTTGAATGTCCACTGCGCATTCCTGCTGCCTTTACCTCCCTATATCCGAAGGATATTATTCTGGCCATCACTTATGACTTCACTACAGGTATTCAATAGTACTGGCAACAAATGTGACAGTTGGTTGGTGTACATATGTGTACGAACCTCTCAAAAACTCAGGGACTAATTTCAACAGTGACAGGGACAAGGCAAGGACAAATCAGGGACAATCATGGACACTTTTACAATATTAGTACTATTAACTTGAAATGTGTTGACAGATTCAGAGCATATGTATTAATACTTATTTTCTGAAGTTAAAAGCGTCTATTACTCTTAATTATTTTCATTATTCATTCAATTGTCATTCAACACCTTTCCTCCAAAGGTCACTGGTTTTAGGAGGGATTAAGAGGCTGGCCAGTTATTGTGTGAATGCTCTGACCATTGGTAGGGTTGCCACATTTTCATATGTCCAGGATGGGATATATTTGGGACACACCAGATTTTTTAGGCCAACACATACAAATGGTCAGTACAGGGTTTAGAACTTTAATTATTTTCCTAGATGAGAGCTTATTCCTGTAGCACTTTAGTTGCTTATTCTGTTTCTTGTAAGATTTATGTATTTTACATACAGAAATAACTGTTTTAGGCAACTGTTACATGCAATATGGTGCATAGTTATTTCCTACACTCTCAGGACATTTGCCATTGTATCATTCTTGGTCAGGACACACCTACCCAAACAGGGACTGTCCCTCACAAAGTGGGACAGGAGGTACCCTGCTTACGTCAGCGCCTTAATCACCCTATATCCAACTGCCACTATGCGAATGTGTACAGTATATTTTCTCGATAATTCATGTGGGGAGGCGTGCATCACGGGCAGGTGTTTGATCCTGGGTAGTAGGTTCTGCATGACCGGCTGGAGGCTGAGCAGTCTCATGAACCACTACTGCACATACAACGTGCGTCCAGATGTCTACAGGACTGGACATCGTGTCGTGATACCAAGTCTGATGTTTATACAGGATACTTATCCCATGAGGGATATCCAAAAATTGATCAAGCCAATAACCTTCGATTTCTTTGGATTTACGAAAATGTGATAGGGTTTTACATGCAAAGGATACATAGTTTGCAATTCTGACACTGCCTAGTGTGACACTGCCTACTAGATATGAGTAGTGGTCACTATGTGCAGATATGGCTGTGCCAAGCTAGTAGTCCGAGTATGGCTGGATTTGGTGGACGTTCAGGAATGGGGGGTTGTGTGCTGTAGAGGGGATGATGTGTATTCAATTATGCATCCAGGTGTGTTGTAGTTGGATAGCTCAGTAACATCCAGACCATTATGTGGGTATGTGCCAGTTACATTTCTGTACATGTGTATCGCACATTTTAATATTCATATGTTTGTGTGACTGTGTTCTACAGTATGGCCTGTCAGGTTGTATTGTGGATGTGTATGTTTGTTCTTTGTGTTTCTTTCTGATTCACCCACTGCTCCCTCATACACCTCCAGTTCACCTATTGTGCATCCAACACAGTGTCGCCTTTGTGGATTATTACATTACCCGCTCCCCCCCCACACCCATATTCCATTCTGGTTGATGGCCCATGGCATGGTCAAGGGAACACATTGCATACACTACATATCTCTGATACCTGTATGGTTGTGAGGACTACCCTAGCATTTTTCACCTTCCACATGCTGTACATCACACACATAGGTGCAAGCAAATACTTATCTTTCATGACATGGTAGGTACACAGGGTAATACCTGTTCATCTTTGACACATCCTGACAAGAACGGCTTGGACTGCAAATGGGAAGATTTTGGCCGAATGCTCTGACCATTGGTAGGGTTGCCACCTTTTCATATGGCCAGGATGGGATATATTCCGGACACAAATCAGATTTTACAGGACAACACATACCCACAGTCAGTACAATGGATAGTACTTTTGTTTTATGCCTACATGAAAATTTATTGTTGTAGCAGTTTAGATGCTTCTTCTGTT
>NC_056733.1:326106486-326141486 GCF_019279795.1 Protopterus annectens
TATGTTAGGATTTTCTAGAGGTTATGGGAGCTATGTAAGTCTGGGCATTTCCATCTATCTCAATCTATCAGAAACATGGGGGCTGGATCCAGTGTGAACTTTTGATTTCTCATCCATTGGTCAAGGTTACACTTAAATAGGGCTAGTGATTGGCTATGCTTCACATGTATGGGGACCCTTTTCCAGAACATGGGTATCCTCTGAAACACAAATCCGGCTGACCAGCATGTCTTATTTATATCACGAGTAAAATTTAATTCCTTGGACTTACTGGCTGTTTGTTTTGCAAGTTGTGCAAAAGGTCTATCAGAGCTGGGCGCTACAATGCCATGTATACCAGGTATAGATCACCTCTCAGTAACCTGTAAGAGACTGAGTAGAGATGTAGGGCTTTGAGGTGATCCATGGGGTCTATATTAGAACATCGAATGTTTAATAGTTCAAGTCACTAAAGGTCGACCTTTAATGATCGAACTATTAAAACATCAAATGTTTCTAAAAAATAATTAAAAAAAAAAAAAGAAAAACTAAAGGGTGTAGGCAGGGGGGCAAGCCCCCCTGTACCCCCTGCTACTTAAATATACCAACTCCGAGACTGCACTACATTGAAGTAAATAGAAATCTCCCCTTACGGAGATTTTCATTTACACGTTCGATATTCTGAACATTTGCTATTGTCGTGCCGACAATATCAGATTCGATATTGTTGGCTTTCATCAATATAATATAGACCCATTCCATGTAGGACAATGTGTTTATGACCTGGATTCTCCTAATAAGGAACCTTTTGGGAGCATTCCTGTTGTTACATATGTCTGGTCAGGTACATGCTGAAGAGGAAATTATACTCAATGATGTGTCCGATAAGGGCCAAATAAAGTGGCTCAACGACTTATTTGAACCTGATTGTCATGCTTTTACTTATAAATTTGGCAATATTGAATGCTTTTCTTACTACCTTGACCACATGATTACCAGAGGCCAGATTACTGGCTACATATGCCCCCAGATCACAGACTATCGGGTCAACACTTAGTGGTGTTTTAGAGATGGAGTAACTAGCCTGGGTAGCAGTTTTCCTAAAAGGCACTATAATGCATTTCTTGGCATTCCGTTTTAATATGTGACCTTGGTACCAGTCATTTGTGTATATTAGACCCTCATGCAAAATGCTTGTGCTATGAGGTGAAACTATGATAGGTCCCAATTTTTAGTCATCTGTGAACTAGATTAGACAAAGGTCGTTAACATTAGCCTTCACTTCCTAGAAGAAGATGCCAAAATAGGAACAGTGCCAGCACGGTGCCCTGAGCTACCCCACTGGTGATCTGTCTCTTAGTGGAGATGGTCTCACCACTCCTAGCATCCTAGGTCCTTCCTGTGAACCAGCTGGGAATCCAGTGAGTTATGTAGAAGTTTATGTCCTGTTCAGTGACTTTGTTAATTATACCCATGTGGGGTACTGTATCGAATGCCTTAGCTAGGTCCAAGTAGTGTATGCTCTGTTTTCCCCTTATCCATTGTCTTGGTGACCTTCTCATAGAAGTCCACCAGGTTTAGTAGGCTTGATCTTTCCTTGACAAAGCAAAACTCAGTTGGGTCCTGTCTCCAAAAGTTGTCAATGTCTTTGTTGATCATTTCCATGATAATTTGTTCCATGAATTTGTATATTAGACTAGCCAGACTAGTAGATCTGCAGTTTCTGGATTGGTTGATAGTCCATCCTTATGAAGAGGGGTAACAATTGCAGTTCTTCATTCTCACTGTGCAAAGCCTGTTTTGAGGCTATAGTTGAAAAGTGATGCAATGTGGTTCAGACAGGTCATGTTTCAAGCAATTTATTAAGCTGGGCCCATTGAGGCTGTGTTTTTGGCCTTAGTGAGTACCACCAAGACCTTTTCCTTGTTAATAGTTGAGATGCCATGTTAGTAGGTAATTCATGAGGGGAGGTGGTGGGAAGTGAGGGGGGGGGGGGTGGTGAAGTTTGAGCTGAATTTGTTGGCCAGAAAATTGGCTATGTCACTCTGCTCAGTGAAGGTAGCACCACTGACCACGAGTTTGGCAGACTGAGTTGTGCTGCCTTTGAGATTTCAGACATAGCTGTCGATGTCTGTAGTTGTCTTTAGCATGTGAGGCTATCTTGACCTCCTAACTGGCCTGTTGAGCTTAATTATTCCTCTTAGTTCCATATTTAGTTTAATTAAAGAACTCCTATCATCAGGAGAGTTGCTCTTTCTGATTTTAGTCATAACTTTTTTATGTTTGCTATATACCACAGTGTGGTTTGTTTTTAGAGTCTGTTAGGGTGTACTTCTAGTAGGTGCAGCAGCCTCAATACAGTTACTTACATATTTGTAGAGGGTCTAGGTGAACAATTCCATATAGATTGTTGTGAACTCGGAGTTGGGAGGAGCATTGAATTTTGATAAACTATCTCTTAATTAGATGTAGTTCACTTTAGAATACTTTCTAACTGTTGCAGGGTTTGATGTGGTATAAAAATGTATTTTTATTTCAAAGGATACAGCTTTGTGGTCTGACCTTACCAGCGAGAACATGACACTGAGGAGGCACTTTCCCACAAGTCTGATTACAAGAACCAGTATGGTGGAACCTCTAGTGGGTGTGCAAGCTATCTGGTGAGGGATATTTGTGTTAATAAAGTGCAGGAATCATTGTGCCTGTGAGTAAGAGGCAGTGTATGCTTCCCAGTTTCTAGAAAGGTATTTAAAGTCTCCCATGAATAGGGTATTTGGTTCAATGTTGAATGTTTCCAGTAGGTCTAGGTATGAGCTATGGGATTCTGTGGACATTCAGGTGACCTACAACTTTCTAGGATATGGTAAGGGAGTTTATCTATGGTGATTTGCTTGTGGATAAATTCCAGGGCATTGTTCTGTTTAACCAATGGAGAGCTATGCTTGTTGCTAATATAGATTGAGATTTCCTCCACAATTTGTCCCTGTTTGTGCAGCTGATTGTCTAAATGTGTGGAAGCACTGAATTCTTGCACTGCTGGAGTACTATCTGCAGATTTATACCATGTCTCAGTAACAGCACAGATGTCTAGCAGAACATGTATAATGTGGAGTTTCTTGTTTAGTCTAGCACTGAGCAGTAACAAGTTTAGGTTTCTTTGGGTTTTATTTGCCTAGATGCTAGGTTTGTCAATTTGGCATTATCTTAAAAGAGTCCCTAAGGGGTAGATAAAATTTTAGACAATATTCAGAAGCCTAGGGGAGACAGGTCCACAACCATCCTTAGCCAAGCAATGTGGTTTATTAACCAAGTCCCCCCATGCTGACAAAAGATGAAAGACACCAGAAACTAAGCCAGTTATTGAAGTCAATCATCTTTTGTTTGTTTGCATCATCCTTTTTGTAGATATACTGCTGCTTTCAGTGTAAGGTACATACCTACCCAAGTCTCATATTCAGAGATCAACAATGTCTCTCTTCATATAGTCCAGTGAAGTACATCTCAGATCATTAACACCCACTTGGACTATGATAAAATCATATGGTTATCTGTGGTCTAGTGACTTGATTGCATATGTAACTTGATGGACCTTGGTCCAGATAAGTAACTAACCATTATTGTCTCCTCATTCATTCTGGTGAGTGGAGCATCTGTATGTCATACAATAGAGTCCTCTATGACAAGAGTCTTGGGAAATGTGTTTGTTTGCCTCATGAGTATTGCTCTTGGGACTCCAATGGGTGTAGGCAAATGTGTGGTGTTTGGTTTTGCTTTCGATGCTGCTGAGGATAGGCCTTGCCATTTATAGGCTTAGGAGGTCTTTTAGGTTTGGGAAGATTGCTTTTGAGTGCCTCAACATAATGTAATATATGTGTTGTGGATACAGTGTGTGTGTCCCTGACAACCTATTTGTATGCAAGATTTTTGCCTCTAGTGAAACTGTGTCTGTGCATTTCTGAAGTACTGTGCTTGTTTCTTTAAGATTTAAATGGTTATGTATGAACATGAGACAATTGTTACATTGTCGCAAGATGCCCATATCTAACAAGTTGACTATGTAGACATTTAACTAGGTTCATAGGTTTGTACTATGCTAACTGACCTTGTGGCCTAGCTAATTAACCCATGTGAGAATCAAACCCCTGCACCTGGTGTTTACAAGGTAAACACTTTAGCCATTATACCAACTGCATGGCCATGTTGTCCAGACTTGTACTTTGGGTGGGCTATTGTAGATCATGGATTGGGGTATACAGAAGTCTCCTTGGGTGGTCTCTTGGGTTTGGCACTAGACTAGGTTAGATTCTGCTACGATTTGATTGGTGTACTGTTTAGTGTGAAAACTAGCTGCTCTAAGCTTGTCTACATGTAATGGCTTCATTTCAGTCACTCTTAGTTACAGGTTTCAGTTCTAAGGAAAGTTTATAGATAGAATTTGCTTTCTGGGTGTTTGTGTCTGTATAGGGCACTGCTAACCTCTTAATGTAATAACACTAAAAAGATTTCTTGTGAACATAGCACAACAACAAAACAACTTTAAGAAGGCAATTTCAAGTATTATAAACCTTTAGAATGATATGGGTCTATATCACATTATCGAAATTCCAAAATTTCGAACACCATAAGCTCGACCTTGGAATCTCGAAATGTGATATACTCGAATGCTCAGAACAGCAAATTTTTTCCAAGGGGAAAAATTTGCTGTTCCAAGAATACACACACACAGCACAAGCACACCAAAATACATAATCCACACATACACACTTCACAGAACCCTGCACTAAACCGTACATACACTACTAGCTATCCACTTACCTTAACCCAACCCTAAGGTCCCTAACTAATGCACACTCACCTTACCCGCTCCCTAACCTTAAGGTCCCTAACTAATGCCCACTCACCTTACCCGCTCCATAACCCTAAGGTCCCTATCACACACTCACCTTACCCGCTCCATAACCCTAAGGTCCCTAACTATCACACACTCACCTTACCCGCTCCCTAACCCTAAGGTCCCTAACTATCATACACTCACCTTACCCGCTCCCTATCCCTAAGGTCCCTAACTATCACACACTCACCTTACCTCGGTTCATTTGTACACTTACCTTAACCAGTCTATCACCTTCAAACCACAGTCGAGGAAATAGAGAAGCCGCAGAAATGGCCCACCAAATACTTTCCCTAGGAAAATATTCGGTGTTCTGCAGCTTCGCTACTTCAAGCATTCACTGAATTGGGGGACAATATTATAACATTCGAAGTTTTAAGACTTTGATGTTATAATATAGACCTGAATGCTATACGGGCAGAATCAACAGATAAAGCAAAAATAAACTAGTGACACTCTAAACAGTTAACTGAAGTGCAGATCAATAAAGAAAATCTCTTATCTGCCAAGAATGGAACAGATTTAACTCCTAAAGCTCTCAGAGTGTGACAAGCAGATGAGAGCTCGCAAAACATGAGCAGAAGACAATTTGTAGTTGAGGAGGTTTACTCAATTGCAATGCTGGTTTGTGAGTGGGTAGTTAGTATTATGGATATATGGAAAACAATGGGTGGGACAGTACTTAAATAGGTTACACAACAGACAATAGTAATTAAAGATGGGAGGGTGGGCCTTTGGAATCCAGATTACCATAACAGAAAAAGAAGCCAGAGACACAGTCTTTTAAAACAACAACAGAAGTGTGGGCGGATTTGGGAAAAATTCAGACCTGAGCTCTAGTCCTGTTGTTAGAATTTCAGAAATGTTTAGTTCAATGTCTCAGTCTGGCAGAGCAGTCTCAAAGCATATGGGAAAAATAGTAGTCATGTAAAAAGAAAAGCACTGGAATGTAACTATGTGCAGGCATATACAGCTATTAAATGTACTGAAGCACAACTCCAGGAATAGAATTCATAATACTGCTACTACTGCAATCCCACCACATACTAAGGCACCAACTGGAAAGCAGCTGTTAACAGGTATATACAGCAGTCAAAAGTACCAAAACACAAATCCTGGAACAATATTCATAATACTGCCACTACTGCAATCCCACCACAGACTAGGGCACCAGGCTACTGAAATGCAATTTTAAGCCAGCATATATATGGCTATAAAAAGTACTAAAGTACAAATCCTGGAGCAGAATTCACAGTACTGCCACTACTGCATCCCCACCACAGACTATAGCTCCAGACTATGCAGAAATGTATCAGTAATGCTGTGATAAATGACTACATGAGGCTCAAATCTGGCAGTAGATCACAATCTTGATAGTGTGAAATTAGCTACTAGACTGATTAAGTCCCCAGACTGTTTTCAAAATTATTTATTTATTTACATTTGTTAATTGGGCAGTGTCAGACTGGGCCATGGAGCCCATTTTCAGTGGAGACCTGGGGAGAAAAGCTCTACACACAATAGTGATGACTAATAATAGTAGTACAAAATAATACAAAGTAATACAAAGTTACACATCTAAATTTAAGTAGACCAGAGGTAAAATTAGACACAGATCCTACTGTATTTAGCATTTTAGATAAAGAGACATGTGATGAATGGGATTGATTGACAGAGAACTATTCATAGTGATATTAGTCATAGTACAATAGCAGGGATACAATGTTCACACAGTAAATACACTTCTAAATGGGCTTGAGACAGAGTTAAATTACATTGGAGAGGGGATGGAGTAAGTACTGGGAGGGCGGAGAGATTATCTAGGAGGATTACAAAGGCAGAGCCAGGTGGATTTGAGATGTTCTTTAGTTTGAATTTTGAAGGAAGAGTAGATGGGAGTGTTTTGAATGTGTTGGGGGAGAGCATTCCAGATCTTGGCATTTTTATTAGAGTAGAAGGAGTCTCCATGGTAGTTGTGAGACTGGGTTATTTTTAGCATTAGGCTATATGAAGATCTAAGGGACCTTGTACTGACATGAGGTTGAACTAAGGAGGAATGAGAAGGGTATTGACTGGGGTTGTGAATGATTTTGTGTGTAAAGGTAAGTTGGTTTAATGTTAACAGGTTGGGAGGCTCCAGCCAGTTCAGTTGTAGGACAGCAGAACAGTGATGAGATTTATGGGATTGACTGCTGGCAAAATTTCAATTTTATTATACTTGGATGATGGGTTGGTGAGGTCAGTTTTGTGCAGGTTTGTAAATATGTATGAGCAGTAGAGAAGGGTAGATAAAAGTTGGGATCTAGCAGTGGCTAGTTTAGCTTGTTTTTTTTAGAAAAGGTCTTGTATGGTAGAGAGAGAGAGCTGAGTTTGACATGGACTTTTTTGATTGTCAGGGTTATGTGGATATCAAATTTCAGCCTGCCTTCTTTAGTTGCACATAAGAGTTTAGTATGTTGTGTAGGTTCAATTTTGGTTCCATTGGTGGAATGAATAAAGAAGGATGGAGAATGGGCATTGGATGGTTTGTTGGTAAAAAGTATTAGTTTAGTCTTGTTAGGGTTTAGATTGAGTTGGTGGTTGGATAGGTAAGTTTCTATTTCCTGAAATGATCTTTGAGTCTTATCTTGAAGTTCTTGGTGGGAGGGGGCAGATCAGATAATGGATGTATCATCTGTGTATTGCATGATTGTAGCGAGTTGGGTTGCTGAGCTTATGCTATTAGTAAATAGGATGAAAAGGATGGGTCCAAGTATGGATCCTTGGGGTACATCCATGGACACTGGTAGCAGGGGAGAGATTCTTCTCCCATTTAGTGACCTGCTGATGGTCATATAGGTAGTTCTGAAACCATGTAAGTGTTGATGAACTGAGATGGAAAGTGGCAAGTTTGTTAAGGAGAAGTTGATGGGAGACAGTGTCAAATGCCTTTGACATGTCAAGAAAGATTGCTGAGACTAGGAGACCATTGTTCATGAAGTAATGAATGATGTCAGTACATGATATTAAGGCTGGTTTAGTGCTATGCTTGGGTCTAAAGTCATGCAGGGAGTGGGATAGAAGGTTGTTGGAGGTGAGGTGATTTTGTAGTTGTTGATGAATACATTTTTCTAGGATTTTTGCTATGCGTGGCAGGATGGCTATGGGACAGTAGTTTGTGATTTCTCTGGAGCGGCTGCTTTTGTGGAGGGAATGATGTGTGAGATTTTCCAGAGGTGAGGTACATATTGTTGGGAAACAGAACGGTTGATAAGGATAGAGATAGGATATGTGATTGATGGAGCAGTGATGTTTAAGAATTCATTAGGGAGTTGGTCTGCAGCAAGGCAGCATTGTTCAAGTTTGCTGAGGAGTTTTTTTATGTAAGAAGTTTAGGCAGGTTTAAAGGAGAAATAGTTAATCATGCTAGAGGCTGAGGGGGGACCAAGAGAGGTAGGTTATTTAGGAGGGAGCTGATTGAGTTAATAAAGTGAGAGTTGAATTGAGATGCTAAGGATTTGGAGGTGTTTGATGTGGAAGGGGTGGGGGTGGAGGTTTTGCCAGGGTAAAGGAGGTAGTTGATAGATTGCCAGAAATTGCGAGAGTTGTGTTGGGACTTTTCTTGGGAGGTTTGGAAGAAGTATTTTTTGTCATTAGTTATACATTTCTTAGTGTGGTTCATTGATTGCTGATATGAGGTGAGGTCATTTTTGTTTTTGGTGGATCGCTATATGGCCTTAGCAATCTCCTTGTTCAATAAGAAGTTTAGTGGCACTGAAAATCCATGATAGCTGTTTTGATTTGATCCATATTTTTCTTATGGAGGGCCAGTATATTCAGTAAGTCAAGGAATTTGTTATTAAAATATTTCACTGCAAGGTCCAGGTTGTGGCTTTTAAGTGGTGACCAATCACATTGCTGTAATAGTAGGTAGAAATTATTGGGGGAATTTTTTTTCTTACAGTGGCTGGGCATGGATGGGGAAATTGATTGGGTTTTAATTCTTTTCTTAGTAAAAATATGGAGGTATTTTCACTAAGGCTGATTGAAAGGCAGCCTGCTTGATAGTTGAGGTTTGGTTTGTTAGTTAATATCCAGTCAAGGCTAGACTCTTTTTGAGAGTGTTTGTCAGTATGGATGGGACAGTTAATAATTTGGGTATAGTTATACAGATTGATAAAGCAAGTGGGGTAGTTCGAAGGGCAAGAAAGCCAGCCGAGATTAAAATTACATAGGATGATAGTTTCTTGACTGAAAGTGGAAGTGGTCCAGGAGAGAAGATGTTCAATGTAGGGAAGATTTTTTCCTGGGGCAGGTAAATGGTTAAGATAGTCATTGATTTGTGTGAGTTAATATGTAAATGTGTAATGAGTATTTCAGCATTAGGGATGTTATGACTTTGAACATAACAGCTACACCGCCACCTCTTTTGTTTGGTTAATCCCCCCTCCACCTTAAATGCATTTGTCACTCCCACTGCAGATCTCACTGCTGTCACACTACCCTTGTACATATCTTGTACCACTCTTACATACTTCTCTGTGACTCCCGACTTTCTCATACAATATAACAACTCCTCTCTAGGCACCCTGTCATATGCTTTCTCTAAGTCCACAAAGGCACAGTGTAACTCCTTCTGACCTTCTCTGTACTTCTCAAACAACACTCTCAGAGCAAACATTGCATCTGTAGTGCTCCTTCCTAGCATGAAACCATACTTCTGATCACTAATTATCACCTCCCTTCTTAACCTAGCTTCCACTACCCTTTCCCATAATTTCATGCTGTGACTGATCAGTTTTATCCCTCTGTAGTTACTACTGATCTGCACATCACCCTTATTCTTACAAATTGGTATCAAAACACGTTTTCTCCACTCCTCAGGCATCCTCTCACTTTCCAAGATTTCATTAAACAATCTGGTTAAAATTCCACTGCCATTTCTCCTAAATACCTCCAAGATTCCACAGGTATGTCATCTGGACCAACAGCCTTTCCATTCTTCATCCTCTTCATAGCTATCCTTACTTCTGCCTTGCTAATCTATTGCACTTCCTGATTCACTATCCCCACATCATCCAGCCTTCTCTCTCTGTCTCATTCTCTTCATTCATCAGCCCCTCAAAGTACTCCTTCCATCTGTTCAACACATTCTCCTTGCTAGTGAGTACATTTCCCTCATTATCCTTTATCACCCTTACCTGCTGCACATCTTTCCTAGCTCGATCCCTCTGTCCAGCCAATCGGTACAGGTCCTTTTCTCCCTCTTTAGTGTCCAACCTTTCATACAACTATCTATACACCTTATCTTTAGCCTTTGCCACCTCTCTCTTTACCATGCACCTCATCTCCTTATACTCCTGTCTACTTTCTTCATCTCTCTAACAATCCCACTTCTTCTTCGCCAACCTCTTTCTCTGTATACTCTCCTGTACTTCCTCATTCCACCACCAGGTCTCCTTGTCCTCCTTCCTCTGTCCAGATGTCACACCAACTTTCTAGCAGTCTCCCTTACTAACTGTGCCTTAGTTACCCAGCTATTCGGTAACACTTCACTGCCACTCAGTGCCTGTCTTAATTCTTCCCTGAACTTCCCTTCACAATCACCCTTTTTCAATTTCCACCATTTGATCCTTGATGCTGCCCTCACACTCCTCCTCCTATTCTTGATCATCAATGTCATTCTACAGACCACCATTCTATGCTGCCTAACTACACTTTCCCCCATCACCACTTTACAGTCTCTAATCTCCTTCAAACTGGCCCTCCTGCATAGGATATAATCCACATGTGTGCATCTCCCTTCACTCTTGTGTGTCACCCTATGCTCCTCCCTCTTGTTAAAATATGTATTTAGGTTACTGTGTGAAATATTGTAATTATGGCAAAAAGGTTTGGTAGATATAGAGGTAAGAGGGATAGTCCTAAAAATCAAGTGTTTAGAACTGAAAGTTGCCCGTAATTGTCTTGGAAGGCCTTAGATTATAGCTGGGGGGGGGGGGGTATTGGTTCCTTGCTGCCACACTCCACAGGGTGTCCAAAAATGCAGAGGCAGGAGAGCAATTTTAAATAAAGAGGACAGAACAAATTATAAACTGGCAAATGCTACCTTTTACATGTAATTATACTTATAGAAATACAAGTGCAATATAATTATAAACAAGTAAGAAAAAACAGAAGCTTCCCTAGGTCAATAAAGGCAAGCTAACAGCAAAAGGCTAGCGTAAACACAACTTTATTCCCGCTTTCATCAGAAATTGACTTCTTCAGAAACTAGATACCAACTGAATGAAAATACATGTATTAAATACACTCTATTTTGGCCCCAAACACTTGATTAATTATCCAGTTAAAAACAATTACGTAACTTTATCACATTTGTTAACCACTTTTAAAAAGAAATTTATAAAAATAATAATAAAATATATAAATATATGAGTATGTAAATATATAAATAAAAATTCCTATGTCAAAAATTCATTTTATACATAATTTCTGTCTTGACATTTCCTAAATTTTAATGCCCGGTGTTTTAAAAAACACTTTACATTTACTGATTCATTTAACCCGGGCTTTTTATCAGCATCAAGTGCTATTTGCCGTAGGGTCTCCTTCTGCTCAAGAAAATTCTTAAAGTCGCCCCTCTCAAATGCTTTTTACCTACTTCCAAAATGGAAAACAAAAACATTTTACACTTGTTACATTTCAAAGAATGCTTAAATAAAGCATTATTAAAATCCTTGCTTTTAATACCATAAACATGTTCCCTAATACGATCTCTCAGGGGACGAGTAGTCATCCCCACATAGAAAGCCTCGCATCCACTACAAACTCCAATATAAATAACTCCTTCAGTTTTACAAGTCAGGCATCCTGGAACTTTAAAGGTATGTTTAATATGACTCAATGCAATGTAAGGACCCTCCATTATAGACAAAAGATTCGTAGGCACTCTGTTCATCATAAGCAGTAACATCTCTTAGTAGTTTGTTATGCTTACGAGTAACAACTTTCTACTCGTGTTGCTCAACTTCCTTAAACATTTGCTCATAAAAACCTTCATGAATGAAATCAACTGATAAATTGCAGATCTCCACATCAGCACTAACAATCTCTTTTTTAAAGCTGACATTTTAAAGTTATGTCCCATTAATATTTGCAACAACTGAAGTCAGGCATTGTTAAAAAAGGTAGTCAGTTCCTCAAAAAATGGATCTGTTGTAGTGATCCCATTAGGACATTTAAAAAAACCTTAGTCCTTTGGGTACTATAGACAGCTCTATACATCTTTCAAAGTATCGATTCTCTAGATCCAGAGAGGTTATGATGGTGAATATTTAGACCAACTACAGACAAATATTTTGGATGAGAGAACTTTGTTATATCCTCCAATTTTACGAGTTCCCTTAGACAATGGGAACATCAACATAAAGAAACAAGTTGGGGCAACACTTATCTTGGATATGACAGTAGATTGCCCAGTAATTAGAGAAATAGTCCAGAGCAAATGGAAAATACTGGAAGGGAATAGTGAGTTAATCAAGGTGGTAGGTACAAAACTTAATTTTGTATATAGGAACCAGGTTAACATTAAAAAATTGTTAGAGAATGACCATTCTACTATCATTTCCAGGGTAGTATTTAGCCATAGGACAGGGATGTATAAATGTGGAAACTGCAATTTCTGCAGGTATATAATGGGGATCTTTACATTGCATTGAGTCATATTAAACATACCTTTAAGGTTCCAGGATGCCTGACTTGTAAAACTGAAGGAGTTATTTATATTGGAGTTTGTAGTGGATGCGAGGCTTTCTATGTGGGGATGACTACCCGTCCCCTGAGAGATCGTATTAGGGAACACGTTTATGGTATTAAAAGCAAGGATTGTAATAATGCTTTATTTAAGCATTCTTTGGAATGTAACAAGTGTAAAAAGTTTTTGTTTTTCGTTTTGGATGTAGGTAACAAGGATTTGAGAGGGGGCGACTTTAAGAATTTTATAGAGCAGAAAGAGACACTGTGGCAAATAGCACTTGATAAAAAGCCCGGGTTAAATGGATCAGTAAATGTAAAGTGCTTTTTAATACACCGGGCATTAAAAGTTAGTAAATGTCAAGACAGAAATTATGTATAAAATGAATTTTTGACATATGAATTTTTATTTATATATTTACATACTCATATTTGTATATTTTATTATTATTTTTTATATATTTCTTTTTAAAAGTGGTTATTAAATGTTGTGATAAAGTTAGGTCATTGTTTTTAACTGGATAATTAATCAAGTGTTTGGTGCCAAATGGAGTGTATTTAATACACGTATTTTCATTCAGTTGGTATCCAGTTTCTGAAGAGGTCAGTTTCTGACATAAGTGGGAATAAAGGTGTGTTTACGCTAGCCTTTTGCTGTTAACTTGCCTTTATTGACCACAGGAAGTTTCTGTTTTTTTCTTACTGGTTTGGTTTGCAGTGGCACACATATTTTCTTGTATAATTATACACAATGCTAACATCTTGCAGTATTACAAAATCTTTACACAACTGCAAATGAAGCTCAAGACGAAGATCCCATAGCAAACTAAAAAATGCAAACAGATAACATTTTGGCTAAAATATGGACAAGAAACAGAGAAGTACAAGAAAGCATCATCACACACATCACTATGAGTACAACTTAAAATATTTAAGCAGAATTTAAATAAAAGCTTTTTTTCTTCCATTTTGATGAAAAGTTTGTATCTCAAACCTCTCAGAGTCATGAACAAAAGAACCAGGGTGAATGTAGCTCTGTGATAACTAAAGCAGACTTGTTAGAGAGGAATCTAATCAGATAAAGCCAATACTGGAGTTTAAGTCCTGTGGTTAGAATTTCAGAATGTTTTAGCTTAATGTCTCAGTGGGGGGGGGGGGACTCAAAGAACAAGGGGGAAAAGCAGACCATGCAGAAATTTACAAGTGATTCTGCAATAAATGATTAAATGAGGCTCAAATCTGGCAGCAGATTACAGTCTTGTCACAAATGTGAAAGAAGGTACAAGACTAATTGAGGACACAGATGGTTCAAACTATGAAAAAAGTATATTTTACATATAATTCTACTTATGGAAATAGAAGTGCAGTAGAATATATAAACAATGCTAAAATCCTGCAGTAATACACAGTCTTCACACAACTGCAAATGAAGCTACAAAACTAAGGTCCCAGAATGAACTAAGAAATGCAAACAGATAACTTTTTTGGATAAAGCATTGACAGAAAGCAGAGAAATACAAAAAGTATCACTGCACAGGTTACTATAAATGCAACTTAAAATATTTAAGCAAAATTTTAATTCTTGGTTTGGCATCATGGTTAAATTAAGGTTAGGGTTGGGTTTTGAATAATGTTTAAGGTATTTACCTCACAAATACAAGGTAAATAGTTTAATTCTCCTCTTTGAGGAGAAGCTGACTAGGCTTAAAATGACCTGCTATGGTAGGTAACATAATAAGTGACTATGAACCTATGAACATATGTAAACTTTTAAGGGTTGGGGTTGGTATGATGGTTAAGGTGTTTAGCTTACAGGCACTAGGTACTGGATTTGATTCTCACTTTTGATGGAAATTGGGTAGAATTAAAATGGCCCATTAAGGAAACAAGTCCAGTACTTGCCTATGAACCTATGAAACTATAAAAGCTTTTCTTTTCTTCACTTTTGATGAAAAGCTTGTATCTTACAACTCTCAGAGTCATGAATTAAAGACCCTGCTCACACTATTTGGTAGGAAGCCAAGCAAAATTCAAGTTTGCAGATTGCCCCCTGCTGGCTACAAGCAGCCATTGCCCACACTCACTCTTAACTAATATAACTGCCCTTTGCTGTCAGACACAGACTGCCCACTCCACAACCACTTATACCAATTACTTATCATGTGTAATTGCCAAAAATGGTGAAATAGCAGCCATAGTAATATACTTCAATTGGGACCATAAGGCATAAATACAATTTAAATTAAAAAAGGTGCAAGGGCATGATGCTGAGGGTAGTATTTAATGTTGCCGCTGCCCACAGATCTATCTGGATTCTGTCCAGTAAAAGTGAAAAAAAATGAGCAATCACCATGAATGTATATCAGCTTGTAGCTGTCAGACACTATGCTCTGCCCCATTCAAACTACAGAAATGACCTTTATAATCCTAACATGCATGATTTCATTGACTGAGTGCCCTACTTAAAGATCTGCTGTATTAACAAAAGTGGTAAAAAAAGTAGCCACAGCAATGTTGATCAAGATGATGCTGCAGGGTTAATCACTGTGCTTTGCCCCTAGCACATAGCTCACATAAAAAAGAAACCTTAGCCACAGCTTGCAATCCGTTAGCACAACAGTCAGAAAGAAAATCAAAAACGAATGAGGGACAAATGTCTATAATCAGTGACAAATATGAAAAATATTCTCTTCTCTTATGTACATCAGTATTTACTAGAAAAAACTGGTTTTACATTAGCATCAGTTCTTGGGAAGAATATAGATTCTGCAACTGAAAAATCTGTCATGATTTAGTGTCAACAATACTCAGTGATTTGTGAAAGAATCATAGCTTTTACAAGGATTAGACAAAACCTTTGAGGGTAAATCAGAGACAACTGAGAAGTAAGAACTATAGCCAGTCCATTACAACCATTTCTGAGTCTTTAATGGTGCACCCCACAAACAGAATAGGTCCAGAACACATACCTTTCAATGGTTTACCTGTTGGGAGGACATGGTTAACAGACCACATTGCTTTGCAAAGGATGGTCTGCACCTGTCGCCTTTAGGCTTCTCAATAACTCCTGCCAACCTTATAACAGTTAAGAACTAATACAAAGCAAACTGCACCCTTTTAATTGATAGCTTATCTAAATTAAATGCCCATTTCCACTCTGATTTGATAATAAATTATGCTGCAGTATTCACAGAAACCATATACAACCACATAAATTGCTGTATAGAGGCTACTGTGCCTACTAGAAGTAAGCCCAAAACAAACTCTAAAAACAAACCACATTGATGGGATCCTAATCATCACAGGGTATGTAACAAGTCATGGCTAAAATCAAGGAATGTAACTCTCATAATTAAACCAAAAAGGAAACTAAGAGGACTAATTAACTCCAACAAAGGTGATTGTGAGGTTAAATAGCCTCTCAGACTTAAGACAATGATGAGACCTTCAACAGCTATGCCTGAAACCTCAAAGGCAGCACACATCAGTGTGTAGAACTGCTGGTCAATGGTACCACCTTCACTGAGCAGAGTGACATAGTGAATTCGCTGACTGACAAACTGAGCTTGAAACTTCATCCCCCACTCACCCCCCACCCGTCTATGAAATAACTACTAGCTTATCCCTCACCCCAAATATTAAAAGCAAGCAGGTCCTGACGGCTCTCACTATGGCCAAAAATACAGCCTCAATGTGCCTGACAATGTCCTGGGATTCCCCCTAAATTGCTGGAAACATAACCTATCTGGACCTCTGAAGTCATTTTTGAACTACTGTCTCAAAACAGACTCTGTACCATGTGAATGGAGGACTGCAATGGTTATTCCACTTCACAAGAGTAGACTATCAACTGTCCCCAGAAACTATAGACCTAGTAGTCTGATTAGTCTAACACACAAAGCCATGGAATGAATTATCATGGAAATGATTGACAAAAACATGGGCAAACTTCATGCCCTGGAACCAATCCAGCTTGGCTTTGTCAAGGGAAGATTATGCCTACTAAACATGGTGGACTTCTTTGAGAAGGTCATCAAGACAATGAAGGAGGGGAAAACTATGCATACCGCCTATCTTGTCCTGACTAAGTGTTTGATACAATGCTCCACTTAGGTACAGTTGGCAAACACACTGAACTTGACATAAATCCCAACACAACTCAATGGATTTCCAGCTGTTTTACAGAAAGTACCAGGAAAGTCATTTTTGGTGAAACCACCTTCACTAGGAGACCAGTCACCAGTGGGGTATCTCAGAGAACCATGCTGAGACTGCACAGATTTGGTATCTACTTCTTGGAAGTCAAGGTTAATTTCAAGATAACTATAAGTTGGGAGATATCATAAACTCCCCCATGACACAGACATCTTCCAAGAGGGTCTAACACAGACAAATGACTGATGGCAAAGTCAAGGACTAAAACTGAATGGCAAGAAATGCATTATAGTGCCTTTTAGGAAAACTGTCACCATATATAATTACTCATACACCCATAAGAGTTGACCCAATAGTCAGGGATCTGGGACATATGGTGATAAGAGTCCTGCCTTTGACCAGCATGTGGCTAAGGTAGCAAAAATGTAATTCTATGCTGTACAACTGGTAAGCAAGGTCATAGCAATCAGGTCCAAGATAGTCATAGTTCCACTTTATTTGGGCCTTATTGGGCTCATCATTGAGTACAATGCCACTCAACATATACTTGACCAGACATATGCAACAACTGGAATGCCCACAAAGGATTCTTACCAGAAGAATCCAAGGTACAAACACATTGTCCTATATGGATTGCCTTAAACCCTGTCTCTATACTGTGTCTCCTACAAGTTCCAGGTTACTAAAAGGCAATCTATGCCTGGTATACAGTGCATCCTTGGATCTATCTCATATGGACCCTTTGCACATCTGCAAAATGAACAGCATCTGAAACACTACATCCAAAGATTTCAATTTTAGTTGTTGCATAAATAAGACATGTTGGTGAGACAGATACTTGTCTGAGAGGATTCCCCATGCTCTGGAATTGGTTTGCAATACATGTGAAGCAGAGTCAACCCCTAACCCTATTCAAGAGTAACATTGATCAATGAATGGGAACTGGGAAATTTACCCCAGGTCTGGCCCCCATGTCTCTGATTGACAGTGGGAGACAGTAATGCCCAAACTAACATACCGCCTTCACCACCCATACACAACCTCTAGAAACTTCCTAACTAACATATCACCTCCTAATAAATGCCCATGATTCATAGGTACACAATTGGGTTGAATTGCACGGCTAGGCTTATAAAGACCTTGTGGTCATTAGGCTAGTATACAACCATAAACGTATGAATTATTAGTGATTGAAGCATGCTGCTTTGACTCACCAGTCTGAAACATGAATATTAAAAAAACAATAAGATAAAGTTCCTAAAAAGCACACAAAAAGTTTTTTTAGAGGGATGCAAGTCCTGATACCTATCCCACAAGAGTCTCTATCCCATACTCCTAATTTACATATACCAACACCATGACCACAACACAGTGGAGAAAAAGAGATAAATCCCTGAGAACCCCTCTACCAGCTCACACAATCAAAAATCATTTTTCCTCCACTGCTACAATGACCTGTAAATATGCTATTCTTAACCGTCCATGATTTTGGCTCAAGGGTTTTACACCGTCCCGCCTAATTCATCCTAAAACTGGTTAGTTGGAGACAAAAGGTGGTGAATAATGACAATAATTAAAGCTAATAGACTTTTTTTAGTTCAGAAAATGATTTATTTTACATATTCTTAGTCTATCAACTTCTCAGTTTAAGATTACTATTTGAAAAGTGCCCCTGATAGTCTCTCAGATAAAAGGTAAAGACTCAAAAGAAAGACAGGGCAACAATGAGACACTCTCAAAGCCGCTAACTAAGTTAGAAGAGACATAGCGAAAGATAGAGAGAGTGAGAGAGAGAGAGAGAGAGAGAGATAGAGAGAGAAGGATAGAGTGAGAGAGAAAGTGAATGATAAAGCAAGAGAGAGAGAGAGAGAGAGAGTAAAGGACAGAGCAAGAGAGAATGAAAAGGATAAAGAGAGAGAGAGCAAAAGATATATATATATATATATATATATATATATATATATATATATACAGAGAGAGAGAGAAAGCAGAAACGTTTATATATACTAACCTGAGTTGATGATGATGCTAACCTAAGGTGATAGAGCAAAATCCCAAAAAGGGAAGGCATCTCTGATCAGTATTAGCAAAAAACTACAGGCACTCATAGAATCGTCTAAGGCCAGCTTTGAGAGAAAAATTGCACAGTACACTAAGGATAATCACAAGGCTTTCTTTAGTTATGTTAGGAACTTGGGTGGGAATTCCCAGATATGCTCAGAATTAGTCCAAAATGGCAAAAAATACACCAAACCCACAGTCATTGCCAACATCCTAGCTGACAGGCTCAGCGCAAACTTCTCCCCACCTTCCCCACCAAAAGGGCAAATATCTATCCCAGCAGAGTGCTGCCCCCCTGACATCTCAGATGCTCAAGTAAGAGCTGCCCTCTCCAAAGCAAAAAACACAGCATCAATGGGACCAGACGTTGTCCTGGGCTGCGTCCTACATGAACTCCAAGAAGAACTAAACCCAAACATAAAACTACTGTTCAATCTCAGCCTTACTACAGGATATGTACCCAAAGAGTGGCGTACAGCAACAGTGGTCCCTCTCCACAAAGGTGGTGCCTCAATGGATCCTGGAAACTATTGCCCCATAAGCCTGACTAGCTTGGTCTGCAAAGCTATGGAAAGGATCATCATGGACCTCATAAATAAAGATATTGGGGACCTACAGACACTGGATCCTACCCAGTTCGGCTTTGTTAAGGGCAGATTCTGCCTCTTAAACCTGGTTGATTTCTTTGAAACAGTCACCAAGGCCATTGACGAGGGAAGGTGGTCCAGACAGCCTACCTGGACCTTGCAAAAGCCTTCGATACAATACCCCACTCGGGCATTATAGATAAGCTCACCAGCTTAAATATAAACCCTATGTCACTAGATGGGTTGCAAACTGGCTCAAGGACAGAACCCACATGGTTAGAATTGCTGGAGCCATGTCAGACTCCAAACCAGTTACAAGTGGTGTCCCACAAGGCTCAGTCCTGGGACCTCTCTTGTTCAGTATATATTTCTCGGAGGTACAGGCTAACATGGAAGGACTGTGGCTGACCACGTTCACAGATGACTGCAAACTGGGCGCCATAATCGACTCTCCAGCTGACACAAGCATCCTTCAAAAGGGCCTCATAGAAACAGACAACTGGTGCCAGAGCCATGGCCTCAAGCTAAATGCCAAAAAGTGTATAGTCATCCCCTTTGACAAAACAAAGTGCCCACAAATTACCACATAGGTGGTAATCCATTAAATCTGGAAGAAGTAATTAGGGACCTGGGGACCCAAGTTGATAGCAATCTCTCATTTGACAACCACATGGCCAAAGTGGTTAGAAAAACATTTTATATAGCCCACCTAATCATGAAGGGATTCACATCTAGATCAGGGGAGGTCATCGTGCCTCTTTACTCATCCCTCATCAGGCCCATAATTGAGTACAATGCCCCTTTTGGGATGTACCTTACCAGACATCTGCAGCAACTGGAAAGACCCCAAAAGTACCTCACCAAGAGGATCAAAGGGCTCAAACAGATGCCATATGCTGCCTGGTTAAAGAAACTCCAGCTCTACTCAGTGGCATACCGCCTGCTCAGAGCCGATCTGTGCCTGACGTATAAAGCCATGTCCAACCTGGAATTAATGGACATGCTGCACCTCAGAAAATCCAAATCCCATCGAGCTATGTGCTCGAGAGACTTGAACCTCACCACTGAAATAAATAGGACATGCTGGAGGGACAGATTCATAACCCAGAGGCTCCCTTCACTCTGGAATAAAATCCCAGTCCAGGTTAGGCATAGTCCCTCATTAACATTCTTCAAGAGAAATCTTGATGAGTGGATGGGAGATAGTAGGTTTACCCTGGGTATCACTTCTGTGTCACTGTTAGACAGAGGCACAGTATACTAACCTCAAAAAAGGGCATAGCAAAATTAATTTAAAATGGGTGGCAAAAGCCAAACACACTCTGGCTAGGCTTATAAATGCCCTAGGGCAGATAGCCTAGTATGAACCTATGAACCTGTTTTTAAAAACTAAGACAAAATAAGGTCAGAAATACCGCTAACTTTCCAAAAGTGAGGAGATCACACCAACTCAAGTTTGTTACTATTTTGTTACATAAATCCCCCACAATTTGCAAGAAAATCAAACACTTTACCAGGAACAGATAAAAATATGGGGCAAAGTAAAACAAGAATGTTCTACAAAGTTAGAGACAGTTGAAAGGTGTAAGTTATAGTAGCCCCAGCTTCTGTGTACGGATTTAATGGAACATGCCATAACCCACACCCTGTGTATGGAACAAGCCCGTGGGTACAGTTGTCTGACACACCTAAACAGCTAAATAAATACATTTGCTTTCTTTTTTTATGTAAATACAATAAAAGCAATGCAAGCCCCAATACCAGTGTCTTTCTGAAGAGCTTCTTCCATAGCACATAATGTGGCAGCAGGTTGTATCTTTTTTTCCCATTAAGACTTAAGTAGCAACATAACCAGTTGTGCTGCCTGGACTGCATCTGCATATCTACATTTTAGCAAGCAGCAATACTATAAAACGTACACTGCCAATAAGATGCAAATATAGGTGGGATCCTCAGTGCATCCCCTCTTAACTGAAACCTTAAGCATTTCAATGAGATGGATGAAGAGGCAAAACACTTACTCAAGTACTGTATCAGGAAATAATATAATGAGCTTGTAATCTCAGACTTTATTCTATTTCCTTTTTCCACCCACACACATTTTTCATTCAAAATGTATACTTTTCAATTTAGTAATAAAGAATGTTTTGTTAAAGAACAGCTATCGCTGTGCTGCTTGTATTTGTAACCACCTGAATTTTACATATATATCTTTATTTACTTTCATTTGCTATTGCATCTCTGCTCATTCTGATTTTCTTCCCATCAGGCTATGCTTGAAAATGGTCCCCTGTGGTCTGTGCATTATCCAAGCAGACAAATTTAAAATAAAATAATAAAGCTTATATCATTCTTTTCTGTAATTATAATTGAATGTCATTTTTTAAGCTAAGGAATCAGCCAAGGATACAATAGACAGGTCTGTGGAAATTGTGTCTGTGTGTGCGTGTGTCTGTGGGGGGTACTTCCCCACCCTTGCCCTACGGTTCTAGGACCCATGCATGTCACATATACTGGCTGACACTGCCAAACGCAAAAATAAACATGTTACAGTGATCTGGCTATCTATTGCTTTTCTGTTATATTATTCATGGTAAATAGTGGGAATCTTGCTGCTGCTATATTTTCTGCCAACATGATTTAAGTACTGATGTTCCTCACTTCCTAAAAAGTTACATATGTTTGCCTTGATTCAGCTTTAATTCTGTAATTTTGAGTGACCTCGTGTACTTCTGTTAACTACTTGAAGCACAAGATAGACTATGAGAAGAGCAAAAACTGCAGTTGTGTGCTTTCTGAAAGATTACTCAAAGTTAATGCCTGTGCTACATTTCAAAATGTTAATTGGGTGCAAACGAAATAAGACTACTTCACAGAATGTGTTGAGCTTTGATGCTGATATCAGTTCACTTTGATTCAAAAAGTGATGCAACTTAAATTGTTTCCTTTAAGTAGGTGTCTGCATTGCAGTTGCTTGTCTATAAAGTTGCAAGAAAGTTATTGAAAAACAATTTATTGAAATCCCAAGACAGTAATAAAGGAATCTTGATGTGATATGAATTAATGTACAACATTAAAAGTACAACAAAGTATGCAAATATGCAGACAAGAATAAAAAACAAGATGAATAATAAAAATATGAGACCAGACAGGATAGAAATAAGAATCACTACATTATTTATGAAAAAGGAATATAAAGGTAAACTGCAGAAAATGAGTGACATGTAACTGAATCTAGATCTAATTATGTTAGATTTAATGCTTAATACTAAAAAGATGAGCACATACGTAAGCTATGCTAAAAATCAGGCAGTTACTTTCAAAAATTTGAAGCTGGTATGAATAGATGATTGTATTCTAATCAAAATTAGCATATTTTCTGTATTTCCTTGGTTATAAGGAATACAGGGATCCAACATGTCATCAATCTTCTTTTCCCTAAGTGTTACAAGCCACTGTGGATCCAAACACTGATGGCTGGCTGCAGTTGGAAATAACAGCTGGTGCAAGTTTCTAAATGTGCACCGGCTCTTGTTTGTGCAACCACAGAGAAAAAAGTGATCACTGATGTTAAGCTGTACAGTTTACTGCTATAACAGGATGGTTTTGCAGGTTCCTGCTGACCACCAGCAACAGACCAATAATTACTGGCAACAGGAGTTGCCAATACTTCATTTGCTGCAATGACAATGCAGATTTACTAACAAGTTTGGCTTCCAGTTTAACTTGAATGCACACACCTCCATCCCAAGGTGTATAGCTGTATCTTTTCAAACAAAGCACCAAACCTTATGTGCCTAGAGTTGTTTAGTGTTCCCATCCAAAGAAATCATGTTGGGCATAAGCAATGTGCACCATACTTATGTTAGTAACTCAGGAACGTTATGCACTTATTCTGAGCTATTAAAATGAAATAAGACAGAGATTAACAACAAAAAAGTTCCTTATCTGGATAGGATTCACTGAGACCTCTTTTCAGAAAGTGAAATCTCCTAAAAATGTAATTAATTCTTGTTATAGTGCAAACTTCCTTAAATAATTAAAGTAAACCAGTCAGTAATGGGTTTCTGTACAACAAATGGTAAATTATACAATGACCACCATGCATTAATATTCCAAAACATGCATGCTGATTGGCCAATGTGCCCATTGTAAATCCCACAATATACCAATGGAAAAAGGTCCGGTCACTCGGACTTTTTTCCATTGGTATAAAGTGTCCAAAACCTTTTTTTTTAATAAAGAAAAAAGAAAAAAAAGAAAGAAAAGAAAAAAAATGGAGCAATGGAGACTTTCATTTCTCCGTTGCTTCCATTTCAAAGCATTGATGTACTGGGTATGTGTAGGAACACAAGTCCCATACGCATGCGCAGTACATCAATACAAGGAAGCAGTACACCAACGGCGGAAGAACATGAATACACCATTATAAAAAGACATTATTTAAGAAAAGTAAGTATTTTTTTTTTCTTAAATCATGTCATTGTATAATAGCAATAACCGACTCCGTGGTTGTGGTATATTGAAATTTACCCACGGTTGGCTTTATTTAATCACTCGGGCTTCGCCCTCATGATTAAACCACACAAACCATAAGTAAATCTTCAGTATATCATGCCACATCATCTGTTATTGCTTAATTATTTAATTAGCTTTACTATTTTGCACCGTTCACGGGTATACAGGTACATTTTTAAAACAGACATTTTCTGTTATAAAATACACTCTGCAGCTGATTAGCTCCATAATTGTTTTTTTTTTTTTATTTTTTTCTTAAAGGTGTCTTGCCTAGAATACATTGATCTTTAGAATACAGGCAGGACAGGCAATAGCAGAAATATAATACAAATTCATCTTGAAAATATTACAGCAGGTTTCTCCTCAGATAATGTCCTTTGGTGTGAAAGAAGTTAAAGATCTGCTTGCATAAGCTTCATTGTCTAAAGCATACTGCATATCATTTCATGGATTTTACTACCTATAAGATACCAATAAGACAGAAGAGGAAGCACAGCTGAATTTAATGTTGAAACTGCATCAGACTACTTTATATTTAAAACAAAACATTGTCAATCTGCATTGTATGGCATTATTATAAGCAATGCTCTTAGCTGCATTTTTGGATTAAATATTTTCTTGTTTCCTATGTCATCAGTTTTAAAGATTACTAAGGGCCAGATTCTGAAAGAGTTGCTCTCAGTGTAAGACTTAATCTCAGTGTACATGACCTACTTTGGTATAAGTCCTATCTATAAACAAGCTTACATTGAGGGCAGATTATAAAAGATCTGACCACAATGTATGTGGTCACTTACAACAGCAAGTCTTTTTGAATCAGACCATAAGTGTAGCCAAATGTCATCTTTGGAAACATATAGGGCAGTTTAGACCTGGATTCAGGGCTATTTCTGGAACAAACTCTGCACAAATTTTCATGAGAGGCACAAAGGATATAAAGAACAATCCCAGATAAAGAATCACACTTAACCCTAGGCTATACACAGTCCCACTACTGAAAAAGTAAGGATAATGTAGGATTCCTAGATAGGACAGGTATTGATAGAAGGCTCACCTCTCAGCTATCCCAATTTTCACAGAGCATCCAGATTTTTGTCTGATATTTTTTTTTCCTCATAATATTGGTGGTTTTCTGGAAAATCATTGAGGACTGAAATCACTAAATAATGGCAGACACTAGAGTTTTAAACTTCACATCTGTAGATCAGAGTGCAAGTGAGAGCTATATCTTTAAGAAACATGTGAGGTTGTACATGTACATATAAATTCCAGACACATGCAATCCCTAGTGCCATTCTGAAGGAGCAGCCAGAGAGTGAGAGAGAAAGAGAGAGCATGCATGATCGCAGTTGTTAGTTTGTGTATAAGTTACTTAAGTTAAAGTCAGTAAGCATCTATAGTGATGCATTTGTATAAAATAAAGCTACTTAAACAGAACCCACAAAGACTATTCTATTGTGTCCTAGGTAGGACAGTGACATGGTGTCAGAACTGGGACTGAAGAGAGAAGAATATTCGGAGCCATGAGGTGCAAAGACGATAGTGAAGGTAAAACTGAGAGAAAAGAGCACAAACAGAGCCAGAAAGAATTAAAGGTAATGAGAAATAGCACAAGCAATTTATTTGATATGAAAGACAAAAAGGGGCATTACAAGGGCACAAACTGCATTATCAGGCAAGCGGAAAACATGAAAAAGTGTGTTAACTAAAGAAAATGTTTAAAATAAAAGTATTTGATGAAGCAATTAACATTGAAGCAAAATGAGCATGTTTAAAGAAAAACAAGTGTGTTTAAGACAAAACTGGGCATGTTTAGAGTAAAACAAGCACAAGAAAAGTACATTAGCCATGAAAAGGGTTTAAATGAGCAAATCTAATATAATAAGGAAAAAAAAGAACACAGCAAGCAAAAATAAAGCAAGGCGACTGTATATGTTTTGGCAAAGTGCCATGTTTGGGCATAACTATGACTTTGTATGTATCAGGGGCATAACTAAAGTTACTCAAAGTATCTCAAACTGTGTAAAAGTGCGTACAGTGTGTGCTTATTACTGTGCATGTATTTTGAAGAGTTTATTGTGTGCAAAGTGCAACTATTTTGTGAAATACAGTCAAAGTATAGCCATTTCGAAAAGTTTCTTGTGCTGGGTCTATTTGCAAAGTGCCGCCATTACAGAGTGCTTGTACTGTAAAGGGTTGCCTTGCATGGTACTGCCATTTTTGGAGGCATTTCAGTGTGCTGTATGCAGTTATTTGCAAAGTGCAATTACTTCGAAAAGTTATTGAGTTTTGGGCAACAGATAACAGATTTATTTGCATTGTGCAGTTACTTGACATGTTTCTTACACTGATAAGAGTTGTTTTCTTGCAAAAGACAACATTACAAGAGTATTACAGTGCTCGTGAGATATTCAGTCGCATTGTAAAGTCATTGAATGTTTCTTAAAATGATGGTAAATGACTTTAGCAAATGGTGATAAATGACTTTAGCATTTTAGCCTTTCCAACAATATCATAAAAGTAACAAAGTGCACAAGAAGTTTATTTCGTAAAGTCCAGTTATTCAAAGGTATTACAAGTTTGTTCATTTGCATGATTCCAAAAAGCCCAAAAGGTATAAGTTCAGAGCATAAAAGCATTGGACAAATACTGGTATTAGTTTCTGGCATATGTGCATGTGTGTATGATTGTTGTTTGCCAAACCCATCGCTGGTATGTGTTAATATGGCAGACAGATTTCAAAAGCCCCTACCATTTGTATTTGATCAGAATATTCCAGAGAACTGGAGAATATTTTGAACAAAAATACAATATGTTTATACAAGCAGCTTATGCAGATAGAAATGCACTTACCAGGGCCTTCATTTTGCTAAAGCTAGATGGGTCATAGGCCATAGAAAGGGAGCGTTCATTTGAGTATGCACCAGCAGTATATGAAGGAGAAGGTACAGACCATCATATTGTTGTACAAGCTGAATCAAGGGAAGACCCTAAGTGTTTGAAGTGCAAGTTCAGAGAAATGTGTAATCCCCAGGCGGATATTACATTAGAGAGGCATTTGTTTTACATGCGAGATCAAAAACCAGGGGAAACATTTGCAGCTTATATAACTGACTTGAGAAACAGAGCTAAAGTGTGTCGGTTTGGTGATTTAAAGGATGAGCTGATAAAAGAAAGGGTTGTGTGTGGTATTAATAGTGTTGCTGTGAGAAAGATTTTACTTCGTGACAGTGAATTAATGTTGAGCAAAGCCATAGAGATTTGTCAAATTCATGAGGTGACAGAAAGACACACAAGTATGCTTGCGAGTGACAAGAGCATGATTTCAGTTGGCTCCAGAGCAAATGTAGATAGTATGCAGCATGTGGCAAACAAGAGTAGGCCTAAGCACATCAGCTACAGGGTTTCCAAAGAAGGCAAGTGGCTTTCCAGAAAGTTCTAAGAAATGAGCTTGCACCAGCTCAGTGCAGTTCAAGCATGAATCAGCAAAACCTAAATCTAGCTTTATTGTTAACTGTCGCAGCTGAGGTGTGAAACATGAGTCAAAAAGAAAGAAGTGCTTAGCATTTGGTCAAAGTGTCAGATGGAACCATTTCCAAAAGTTTTCCAAATCAAGTAAGCCTCACACAGTTGTAAAGAAAGGTCACACATAAAAGCAAGTTTATCAAGTAGAGCTGAAGCAGTCAACTTTCTATGTTAGATGGTGTATCAGTGCTTGGTGAAAGAGTTGATGCAGTAAACTTATTAACAAGAAGTAAAATGTTTTGCACTGTCCGGGTTTATGGAAAATCCACAGAGCTCAAAGTATACACTGGTTCAAAGTGTAATATTATATCAGCAGACACATTTGCTAGAGTGAGAACTAATGAACAACTCAGTGTAATGAGTAGTGAGGGACTTGTTGCATATGAAGGTGAAGAAATTCAGACCAAAGGTTTGGGTCTATATTATATGATCAAAACTTTAGTTAGTCAAATAACTAAAGCTTGATCACTAAATGTCGAAGTCCCAAAACCGTGAACAGCAGTTTCAACACAGGGAAACAATGCCGTTGTCCCAACTAAAAAAAAAAAATTAAACGCAAATAAAGTTGGGGGCTTCACTCCCCACACCCCCCAATGTGGGGAGGTGTGCTCCCCACACTCCCCCCAACTAAATATACCAACTCCGAGATCACTCCACATTGTAGAAAGGGAAAAATCCACATGAAAACTGCCATTTGTGGTTTGGGGACTTCGACATTTAGTTTACTTATTCGACTAAGTAAAGCTTTGCTCATATAGTATAGACCCAAAGGTTCAGTGATGCTTTCATGTTATTTAGACAAGAACTGTTACAACTTGTTATTCTATGTAGTCCAAAGACCAATGCAATCTGTATTGGGTCTCAAAGATAGTTTTAGAATGAATCTGCTTTATTTTGCTAAAAGAAGTTCATTATGTAAGTGCACGCCCAAGTTCTAATTTCTCTGAAGCCATTTTCTCAGAGTATGCTGATGTTTTCAATGACAAGTTAGACAAACTTCCAGTTGTGTATTCCATGAAGTTAGACCAAGAGGTCACTCCAGTAGTCAGACCAGCAAGAAGAGTTCCAATAGCTATGCAAGATAAAGTTAAGGCTCAGCTGGATAAAATGGTGCAACAAAGTGTGATTTGTCCATTCACACAACCAGCTGAATGGGAGTCCTCCATGGTAGCAGCTCATAAAAAGGGCTCAGATGAAAACAGAATATGCATTGACCCAAGAGATCTAAACAAAGCATTTAAGAGACTGTATCATCCAATGTGCACAGTCAATGAAGTTGCAGTTATAATACAGACTGCCACTGTATTTTCTGTTTTGGATGCAATGAGTTCATTTTGGCAAGTGATGCTGGATCGCAAATCCTCATTTCTAACTACTTTTGGTACTCTGTTTGGAAGATGCAGATTCCTAAGGATGCAGTTTGGAATAAATTCTGCAAGTGAAGTCTTTCAGTGTGCAATGGAGCAAATACTTTTGGGTTATCCTTCTGCCTTACAGAAACAGATGCCTGGTGCCTGATCCATGGGCTCAAGCTCAATGCCAAGAAATGCATAGTTATCCCCTATGGGAAAAACATGTACCCATGAATTACCACATAGGTGGCAGTATACTAAACACTGAAAGTGTGATAAGAGACTTAGGGACACAGGTGGACAGTGGCCTCACCTTCGATAACCACATCGCACAACAGTCAGGAAATCCTTCTATGTGGCACACCTCATCACTAAGGGCTTTTCATCCAGAAAAAAGGAGGTCATTGTCCTAATGTACTCATCCCTCATTAGACCCATTATAGAATACAACACCCTGTTAGGTATGTACCTCTCAAGACATCTGCAACAACTGGAAAGGCTGCAGAAATACCTCACTAAAAGAATCACAGGCTAAAGCAGATGCCCTATGCTGACCACCTTAAAAAACTCCAGCTATACTCTGTCACATATCGTCTTCTCAGAGGTGATCTCTGCTTAACATACAAGGCCATGTCAAATCCACAGCTGTTGGACATGCTACACTTAAAGAAATCTCAATCCCTCAGAGCCACACACTCCAGGGATCTAAACCTTGCCATCACAATAAACAAAACATGCTGGAGGGATAGTTTCCTGACCCAGAGACTCCACAAACTCTGGAATAGACTGCCCATACATGTCAAGCAGAGCACCTCTTTGGCCTTCTTCAAAAGGAACTTTGACGATTGGATGGGAGAAAGGAAATTCGCCCGGGGATCACATCAGTCACACTGCTAGACAGGGGTCCAGGGAAGTAAATAGTATGGGAAGAAATAGCCAGGGAATTGTTATGGCTAGGCTTGTATAGGCCCTAGGGCCGATAGCCTAGTACCAGCCTAAGAACCATAATAGTAGATGATCTATTGGTTGGAGGCAATGGTGAAGGAGAGCATGACAGAAACCTCAAGAAAGTTCTAGACAGAGCACATGAAACAGACTTAAAGTTCAATCCTCTGAAGTGCAAATTCAGACTTCCAGAAGTCAAGTATGTAGGATACTTGTTTACGAGTACAGGCTTGAAACCAGACCCAACCAAGTAAGGAGCAATTCTCGAGATGTCATCACCAGATAATGTATAATCTTTACAGCATTTCTGGGCATGGTCAATTATTTAGGCACATTTATACCAGACTTCAGTGAGTTGACAGCACCTTTAAGAGAGCTTACATGCTAAAATATTGCATGGTCATTGTTGGAACAGCACCAGAAGGAATTTGACAACCTCAAGCAGAAAATTGCCATCCCACCTAAGTTAAGATACTATGATGTGAATAAACCAGTGACTCTTTGCTTTGATGCTTCAAAATTTGGTCCAGACACAGTTATACTTCAAGAGGGCAGACCAGTAGTGTATGCATCTAGAACACTAACCCAAACTGAGATGCAGTATGTTAAAATTGAGAAGGGCTTTTTGCAATAGCATTTGCATGTTCCAAGTTTCATGATTATATTTATGGTTAAGCTATTCAGATTGAAACTGACCACCAACCTCTAATTACTATTCTAAAGAAGCCTATGCACTCTGCTCCAGCGAGAATACAAAGAATGATGCTCAAATTGCAAAGGTACAATTTCAAAATGGTCTATACAAAAGGTAGATTGCTCTACCTGGCTGATCCCTTATCCAGATTGCCCAGAAATTCAACAGAACAGCTTGATGCAGAGAATTTTGAATTTGATATGATGTCAGTGTGCAATTTTTCCACCATTAGACTTGATGAGTTAAGAGATCATACTCAGACTGATCCAATTTTACAAAAGCTCAATCACTACATTAATGTTGGATGGCCGTCAAAACAATCTAGTGCACCACCTGAAGTGCAAACGTATTTTCTTTATAGAGATGGATTGTTGATGGAAGATGGCATTATTTTCAAAGGTCCTAAAATTGTTGTTCCTGCTGCCTTACAACAAGAGTATATTCAGATTTTGCATTGTGGTCACCCAAGGTCCACATCCGCTAAAAGAAGAGCTAGAGAATTAGTATTTTGGCCTTCATTACTGAAAGACATTGCTAGAGTACTTTATTCTTGTTCAGTATGCAATAGTGCTAAACTGCATTTGCAAAGAGAACCGCTTCAGCTAAGCCCAGCTCCAGAACTACCTTGGTCTACTGTAGCAACTGATATCTTTGACTGGAACAATCAAAACTACTTAGTTTTGGTAGACCCTTATAAAAATTGATATGATATTAATCTACAATAAACCTAATATACACTGCTGTTATTTCTAAGTAAAAATGTCATTTCTCAGTTCATGGTAGTCAACACAAACTTTTTTCTGACAATGGTACTCAATACACTAGCCAGTTGTTTTAGAAATTTGCAAAAGAATGGGACTTTGTACATGTTACTAGTAGTCCTGAATATCCTCAGACTAATGGTCTAGCTGAACGTGCAGTGCAGAGTGCAAAGCAGTGTTCTTGAATTTGCCTAATCTCACAAACTTACCCCGTGACAGTATTCTTGGCTCACCTGCTCAAATATCATTTTCCAGGCAAACTAGAACTACGTTACCTATTTCTTCCAGTTTGTTGCAGCCTAAATCTAAGAACAATAAAACCATCAAGGCCCAACTGTTTAAGTAGCATACTATCCAAAAAACTAGTTATGATAGATCAAGCAGATTACTTCGTCCATTGAGGGAAGATGATATGGTACGAATTTAGACAACAAAAGGTTTTGATCAAATAGAACAGATTACAAGCATCTGTGCTGAGCTGAGATGCTACTTGGTAGACTCAGAGTGTGTGGAGTATAGGAGCAACCGCAGACATCTTCGTCCTGTACCAGAATCATCATCATCTTTGCAATCACAACATTGATTCTGTGACGCAGACTCTAAATCTAAGAGTGAATCAGACACTGTTTCCAGACCAGAATGTGTTCAAATTCTGATTCCATTCCAGAAAACGATTCAAATATTCCAGAGGTCAATCATTTTGCAGATACTGTTCCAGTTGCTAAATCTAATTCCCAGTTTTATGTCACACAATATGGACGAGTATCTAAGCCTAGTTTGAAATATGCAGCAACATGGACTTGATGTATATGCATGTGTATTTAGTATTGAATAATGCATGACTAAGGATTATCTGTGATTTCTGCATGCTGAATAGTCTCATAACAATTGTATGATCTATTTCTCAAAGAGGCGGGATGTAGATCAGAGTGCACGTGCATGCTATATCTTTAAAAACATGTGAGGCCTGCACGTACATCTATAAATTCCAATCACGTGCAATCCCTAGTGCCATTTTGAAGGAGCAGCCAGAGAGAGAGCATGCATGATCACAGTTGTTAGTTTGTATATAAGCTACTTAAGTTAAAGTCAGTAAACTTCTATAGTATGTGTTTGTATAAAATAAAGCTGCTTAAACAGAATTCCATATTGCGTCCCAGGTAGGAGATTGACAACATCCTTCAGAAAATGCATGCTAAAACAAATCCTATTATTCTATCAACTTTCAAAATTTGCAAGAGCTGCATTTCAGATCTGCCACTGATTTTGGGCCTTTGTCCCCCATTATTTCTGTCTTTGTCCAGATGTCTTGCACTAAGAGGTGCAGAATTATACAAACTGTTAGTTAGATTTTATCTGCCAATAGAATTGTTCATTTTCCACCACAGCTTAATGCTATATTTCCTCAATCCTCCAATGATCATTGCTCTTGGTCAACCATGTCATAACAATGATAGATGCCTGTTAACCACAATACATAACAGTAGCCACTGTGCATTTCATAAACAATAAAGCCAATAAAACTGCTCATCTCGCTCCACCAATTCAGTGACTGACTGTACTCTCTCACTTCACTCCCATACTGCAAGCAATAAGTGTCAGTATTTCCTCAACAATGAAGGCTGCTGATCAACGTGACTGTCTTAATCCCTTCCTCCGTTCTAACAATTATCGCTGTCTTCATCACATTATATCCATCTTGACAGTTGCTGGATCCTTCCCCACCTTGCACAAATCAGCAAGTGAATATTTCACAGTCATCACAACCACCAATGGCTAGACAGTTCTGGACCTGTTTTATCCACTGTATGGCTACAGGTTTATTCCCCAACATATTATAATTAGTATCAGTCATGATCACCATTGTATACTTGTTGAGGAATCCCTATCTAATGAACACAAAAGAGGGTTCAGAGTATGGTAGAGTGGTGTTAGAGTTTAATTATCCAGACTGCCTTAGCTTTGAGAGAATATCCTTTTTGCTCTAGCTTGCAAATCAGTGTGACATTACCTCAGCAAGCTCCCTTCTTTTTCTCTCACGTGGATCAAAGTTATCTCTAGCAAGTCCACTCCTTTGTCCTCATGTGACCCAAGGACACAAACCATTTAGATCATTAGTGTTGTTAAGCCCTGCTGCACAATTCAGAAAAATCATTTCATGAATTTACACTGACTCAGTTCTTAAACTATCAAGTTAAATACAAAAATAAATAGATAATTCTCTTTACTTGATCCAGAAGTTGCATTTAATTACATTGTTCAATTATTCTCATATTTTTCCTGTTCAACACTTCATGTGGATTTTTAATTTGTAGTTTCCTTATGGTAAATGAATGTACATAAACATACTTTTTTGCCTTTTGTATTTTATTGAATATACATTTTTTTTTCAAAATTGGTTGTTTAATGAAAGATAAAAGTCAAACATTGTTTTCACCCACCAAAGCGACAGTGTGTTTAAAATGTATATCCATCATATCTTAAAAGACATACTGGGATTAATTCCATAAAGTTCATGGAATCCATCACATTACACCACTATCAGCATAAAAGTTGTAGATAACTATGTAATATGTAAATATGCCATAGTTAACTTAGAATATCTCAGCGCACTACAGAGTATCTCAGTAGTAATGGTGCACTGCATATCAGTCACAGGAACTCCATAAGTAATGAAAAATTACTGTCAAAGCATGATGTACACTAAGAAAAAGTTATGGAAAAAATCTCACAATCTATTCAGCCTGACATTCTTAAATACATATGTATAACAGAATCTCTCCAGTAAGTTTACAAACAACAACGGAATATAACCATATGTCAGTTATCATTAAACTATGCTAGATATCACTTATTCTGAGAGAATCCATACATTTTCTAATAAAACAAAATTAATACAAGGCAAAGGGCAATCATAGCCACACTGCCACCACTACCATTACCTAACAATGTTTGTGGGACATGTGTAGGGAACACAGAAAATGCACATATCCAAGAAAACAGGGAGATAAAAAAGCAGACATTGGGTATGAGTGAATGGGTATGAGTGAAGACGAGGGACACACAACAGGTATGTTGGATTAGGAAAATCTGAGTGACAGTCGGGAGCATGTGCAATGTTTTTTTTCTTTTGGTGAAAGAATAGGCCTTTTTTTTTTTTAAGAAAAGAAAGAAAGGTAAAGATAGGGAAAGAGGAGGAGAAAGCCATCACAGCAGGTATACCCAGAGAACAAATATCATAACACATGATGGACAAATGCTGTAAAAAACCAATAAAGACAGGAAAGTTACATAGATGTCACAATGCGCAACATGGACAATAGAAAGTTGTCAAATGGGGGGGCATACAAGCCATGTAGGAGAAATGCAGACATACATACAAAAAAAAAATATATATATATATATATATATATATAGATATATATATATATATATATATATAGATATATATATATATATATGGATTCCTATTACAAGAACGAAAGTTCATAACTTTGAACTTGTAATAGGAAGCCGCACTTATGCAAAAGTTCACTTTAACGAAAGTGAACTTCTGTGAAAGTGCACTTCACCGAAAGTACCGCAGCACAGTGGAGGACATCAAAAAACAAGATATGTCCTCCACTATGATGCGATACTCACAGACCTCAGGGTTATGGCACGGGTTAGGGTAAGGGGATAGTTAGTAAAGCTATCCCCTTACCCTAACCCATGCCCTGACCCTAAGGTTCGTGACTATTGCACCATAGTGGAGAACATTGCTATATGCTTCACTGCACTGCAGTCGTCACGGACCTT
>NC_056733.1:326143986-326183986 GCF_019279795.1 Protopterus annectens
AAATACAGATCTTGGAATGACAGATAATACCAACACAGGACAGAAAAAAACTCCAACCATGCATGTGAATGGCAAACCAAACAAGCAAGCACCATGCCAAACAGCAGTAGTGGAACAAAGAAGCAAATTGTCTACAAAGTACACAAATAAGTGTACACAACTCAAACAGAATTGTAATGGAATGCATATGTCACACACATGTGCCATGTCAAAGGCGACACACAGGTGTAGGCATATGTGTATGACCTTCAGCATCCTAACAGGAACTTACATGAAAGCAATGTCAATACATATGCCACACTAATGACCTGTAATAATAATAATATGTGTTCACAAATCAAAAACGTACAGCTATAGAAACAATATCAGGTTTTGCTCATGAATTTCAACAAGGTACACTGGTTGCAATTCAATACACAAGTATTACAAGAACAAGGATTTATTGCAAGCAGTAGCCACTGACTTTTGTGCATATGTCCTGCATCCATATAATGGCCATAGAGTTGGCATGCATTGAACTTGTAAGCAAACTAATACATGGCAATGGACAACAATTCCAGCAAAGGCAAGCATACCTACAAGATATATTACATGCTTACAAATGTGATAGGGAGGTGGACAACATGGGCCCACATGAAGGAAGACAGTGATAGAGCAGGATAACAAAGTTAAGATTACACATTGCAAATACACGTGTATACCACATTGGTTGCTGTTGAAGTAATCCCAAAACACATTTAAGTAAATGGTAAATATGTGACATGGGCAGGCTATTTTGCTGATGTCACCAAAAATGGGCATGTATAAATCACACACACACACTTTTTGTGCAACCATGTAACATCAACAGGTATATGTAAGGAAGCGAAGAAATGGAATCACATACCCATGTACTGTCATTCCTATGTAAACAACATGTGGAATAAACACCTGCAGTTGTATGTCATTGATCCTACTCATTACTGAGCAGAGGACAGTCCTGTGAGCAACATTACAACACACCAGTGTTAAGTCAGTGAATGCTCACATACCAAAGGTACAATGGTAATTCAGTATGGATCACTGTATGTGCAGAGACATCTACGTAAATCATTGAATACGTACACCATTTGCCAAAAGATGTGAATTTATGTGAGTAATGAATGGATGTGGAAAACTAACATACACCAAAGACAGCATACTGTACTGTTACTGAATAAATTATCATTACCATGGTGAATGCATGAATATTACACTGGCATTCTACACAGTTGGTAAAAGAAGACTGCCCATATGCATGGCATATATTTATATGACCCAGCATAGCATCAATATTGCCAGCATATGCCACACTGCATGACTTCTTGCCAGGGGGAAAGCATTACAACTGTCATCCAAAACACGTGGGCAAGGACATGTCCTTCTGTTGCACATACACAGATATGGCAATACACAAATGATAACCATACTACTGTGTCAGTGCTGTACTATGCAAAACATGTTGCCTGTGAGTTTCTGTCACTAACATGTTTACAGTGAAATTCTTCCAGCAGCACCTGCATGTTAACTGCCAAAATTCATGGATAGCTGAATGTTGAAGGAAACTCTAATGTGTTAATGTGAGTTGTGCACACATTGAAACATAATGCTAAATGTAACACAATATCTGCATTGTATGTTTAGACTTGTAACACATAAGCTTGGAGCAAAATGGTATGCAAGCACAAGAGTACAAATGCAGTGCAGTCAATGCTGAGGCAAACACCACAGTGGCAATATTAAACAATTAGATCTTACACACAATTATGGAATGGCCTTTTTTAATTTCTCCAGATATTTTGGGTTTCTAATACTATGACAGGAATGGACCCTATTCCTAAGTCAAAGTATGATTAAAGTTCATGAAATTAGTATTGTTTCAATCTTTGATGTCAGCCAAAACTGCTCTTTGCAGCACCTGTAATATCCCCAGTAATGACTCCTGCAATTCATACAGACTTACATGAATTGGTAACATATCTAAATACAACTGTAGATTCTTTGCTATAAGATCCTTTGCGCCTGCTACTATTGGAACTGTTTGGGTGTCTTTCTGCCACATTGATGTAATTTCTACCTTCAAATCCTGATATTTTATGACTTTGTGTCTCTCTGTATGCAGACACTGTAGGACTAGTCACTTGGTGTGGTGATTTCAATGATCAGTGCTAATTTTGTCTTCCTTTCATGGACAGCTATATCCCATTTTCTAGCATATTTTGAACTGCTGATAATGGGTGATCCCATGTGATGTAGACTTCAACATTTTCTATGATGTTTTGTGGCCCATGTTTCCAGTGTTTTTGGGCACTTCAGTACCATAATGTTTGTACAATCCCCTGTGCAACAGTCTTGCCACATTATTATGCCTTTCAGTATATAGTCCTTCTGACATTAGTATGTCATGACCAGCAACGAGGTGCAGAGGCACCGGAAGCTGTTGAAGACTGGGGGGGGTAAGAGGGGCACTTAGCAGGGGCGGCCCGTGCTATCAGACTGCCGGTCTGCAGCCCCCTCAACCTGAAAGTACAGATAAAATAAAAAATAAAATGAAAAAAAAATTTAAATTTCGCGGACTTCGCGCATGCGCACTGCTGCTGAGACAGTCTAGTGCATGGAGCATGCGCACGGCAGTCCTGATTGAGAATCATGGACAGGAGCGCTCCCACAAGTCTATGCAGTTTTAAACTGCATAGACTGCCTGGGAACTCGCTGGGGAAACGCTTTGGCAGTCAGGGGAAGGATCGGGTTGGAGTTTGCAGCAGGGGAAGATCTCGCGACGGGCAGGGTAAGGATCTGGATTGGAGTAGAGTTCATGACGGGCAGGGTCGGATTTGCGCGGGATTTACTTACTGGATGTATGGTGGCTGCAGTCTCGTCGGGATGTACGTACTGGATGTATGGTGGTTTTGCTGACAGGGATTTACTACAGGACCAGGTAAGTGGAGTGTGTGTGGTTTTGCATTTACTACAGGACTAGGTGTGTGTGGTTTTGCATTTACTACAGGACCAGGTGTGTGTGGCTTTGCATTTACTCCAGGACCAGGTGTGTGTGGTTTTGCATTTACTACAGGACCAGGTGTGTGTGGTTTTGCATTTACTACAGGACCAGGTGTGTGTGGTTTTGCATTTACTACAGGACCAGGTGTGTGTGGTTTTGCATTTACTACAGGACCAGGTGTGTGTGTGGTTTTGCATTTACTACAGGACCAGGTGTGTGTGTGTGGTTTTGCATTTACTACAGGACCAGGTGTGTGTGTGGTTTTGCATTTACTACAGGACCAGGTGTGTGTGGTTTTGCATTTACTACAGGACCAGGTGTGTGTGGTTTTGCATTTACTACAGGACCAGGTGTGTGTGTGTGGTTTTGCATTTACTACAGGACCAGGTGTGTGTGTGTGGTTTTGCATTTACTACAGGACCAGGTGTGTGTGTGTGGTTTTGCATTTACTACAGGACCAGGTGTGTGTGTGTGTGGTTTTGCATTTACTACAGGACCAGGTGTGTGTGTGTGGTTTTGCATTTACTACAGGACCAGGTGTGTGTGTGGTTTTGCATTTACTACAGGACCAGGTGTGTGTGTGTGGTTTTGCATTTACTACAGGACCAGGTGTGTGTGTGTGGTTTTGCATTTACTACAGGACCAGGTGTGTGTGTGTGGTTTTGCATTTACTACAGGACCGTGTGTGTGTGTGGTTTTGCATTTACTACAGGACCGTGTGTGTGTGTGGTTTTGCATTTACTACAGGACTGTGTGTGTGTGGTTTTGCATTTACTACAGGACTGTGTGTGTGTGTGTGGTTTTGCATTTACTACAGGACTGTGTGTGTGGTTTTGCATTTACTACAGGACTGTGTGTGTGGTTTTGCATTTACTACAAGTGTGTGTGGTTTTGCATTTACTACAGGTAGGTGTGTGTGTGTGTGATTTTGCATTTACTACAGGTAGGTTTGTGTGTGTGTGTGTGTGTGTGTGTGTGTGTGTGTGTGTGTGTGTGTGTGTGTGTGTGTGTGTGTGTGTGTGTGAAAATGCCTCAGGTGGGATGTACTGGTGATTAGACTCATGGTGGTGTGGTAGGGAATACCTCAGGCTTGAACCCTGTACCTTGTATGCAGGTGTTAAAGACCTGAATTCCCTACCTACCACCATTTGTAAAAAAATTGCAGATTTTTGCCTCATATTTGATCTGATCTATTCCTCATAATATCTGTGGTTTATAAATATTGCAATGCTTGAAATTTGATGGTGCAGTGGTAGCACTGATGCCTCACAGCTATAGGTTCTTGGGTTTGGTTCTTGGCTGGGGTGCCTTCTTTGTGGGGGGGTCTGTATCTTCTCCCTGTGTTTGTGTGGGTTTGCTTTTGTGTCCTCCCATGTTACAAAGACATGTCTGCATTATTTCTTCCTGGGCCTCTGCTGAGAATTGTTTTTTTGTTCCAAGCCAGACTGTCCTGATTAACAAATGTTAAATAAAATTGACAGGCATTTGAATTTCAGACTTCAGGTTTCTGAATGTTTAATTCCTTGTATATTTGATGGTGCAGTGGTAGTATTGTTGCCTCACAGCTATAGGTTTTCTGGTTTGATTCTTGGCTGGGGTGCCTTCTGTGTGGAGTCTGCATCTCCTCCCTGTGTTTGTGTGGATTTGCTCTGGTGCCCTGTCATTTTACAAAGATGTGTCTGCAGTATTAATCCCTGGGTCTCTGCTGAAAATTGTTTTTGTTCTGTCAGCAGTAAAATTGACAGGCATTTGAATTTCAGACTTCATGTTCTTCAGAATACATAGTAACACAACCTTTTTTTTCTAGCAATTTTCTAAGTTTATAAGATGAATATTTTAAATTTGTCCCTATTTTTGGAAGTGTATTCCCCCATTATTGGCTTCGTCCAGGTTTTTGTGCTAAGGTTGACCGCTATGGCAAGAACTGAATTCACTGAATATGTTTGAGGGCTGTATTCCCTCATTACTGGGTTTGTCCAGGTGTTTTGTACTAAGAGGTTGACAGCTATGGTGAGAACTGAATTCACTAAATGATAGCCATTTAAGTTTCAGTCTTCCTCTCTTTTACAAAGCAGCTGATGTGGCGTAGTGGTATGTTACTCTGACTGTTTTGCTCAGGGACCTTGGCAGTAAAATGTATGGTGGTAACACGACATTTTATTCTTGCAACTTTCCAAGATTATACAAGCAATGTTTAATGTGTCCCTGGTTTTTGGGCTTTTGACCCCCCCCCCAATACATTTTGGCTTTTTCCAGTTTTCTTGTGCTGTGAAGTTGAGATGCAGTTGAGTATTGAGTAGATTTTACAAGGAGCTGAGAGCTGCAGGGGAACAGAAGTTTAGTGTTTTGCCTTGTTAATACTATAGCACAACAGGTTGTGTATTTGCTTTTGATGCAGAAGGCTGTGGGTTCTACTCCCACAAGGGGTGGATGCTGCCATACTGAGAATGTTCTCCTTGGTGAAGATACTAACTATGAGTCTGTTATCAGTTTGCCATCCATTTCCTCTTGCAATATTATTACTAGCTTATCATTTTTAATGTAATATAGGCAATTTATTCCTGAGGGGCAACAGACACTTTATTTTTCGATGAAACCATGAAATATAAAGGTGATTGCTAGCAGCAACCTCTTCATTAGTTACAGATTTCTTTAATGTGGAATTATTTAGATGACTTTTACTTCAGAGATTGTGCATATTTACTGATAATGGACTGTAGAATTGTGCATATTTACTGATAAAGGTGGACTGTAGAATTGTGCATATTTACTGATAATGGTGGACTGTAGAATTGTGCATATTTACTAATAATGGTGGACTGTAGAATTGTGTATATTTACTAATAATGGTGGACTGTGGAAGTTTGAGTAGACTTTTTTATGATAAATGTTCTCAACTGGGCAGTTTTGCCATTATGGGTGCATACGTTTTGTTTCATTGCTTACTGGAAAAATGTTCAAAACAAATTTAAAACACCCTCTAACAACTGTACTGTATTGTACAAGGAATATCATTTTAGTACAATGAGGAAGGTGTATCAAAGAGCACATGTATGTTTCATATGCAAGGGGCCTATGATTTGAAAACAGCCCAAAATTAATCTTTATCTGCCACTGGCAAAATGTATTTTCTTTGAATGTGGGTTTCAATGCTGTTTCAATGAATGTGAGTTTCAAGGGCAGAGAAGTTTTAATGCTAAGTTTTCATTGTGAGACTGCATTGCTTTGTTTAGCAGATGACTTAGTGTTTGTGCTGTAAAATACAAAATAAAACTTTCAAATGAAGTCCAACTCATCATAGAAGTAAAGCAATATGCACATTAGTGTTTATGGTAAATGGAGTGAAATAGCCAAGTAATGGTTCATTGGAATGGCTGCAGAGGCTCCATTCAACCATGATTTTGTCAGGGGGGAAGGGCAGCAAACTCAGACAGGCCCAGCTGAACTATACCTCCCAACTGTCCAGATTTTCAAAGAATGAATAGATTTTTGCCTCTTGTTTTTGGTTTGTTCTTCATAAAATTTGTAGTTTTCTGGCAAATCATTTAGGAATTAAGTCACTAAATAATGATACACTGAGTTTCAGACTTCATAACCTTCAGAAAAATGCATGTTAAAGTAAGAGCTGTTCTATCAACTGTCTCAATTTCTACAAGAGCAATTTTTAGTACTGTTTATATGTGCCCCCAATATATTTGGTCTTGTTCATATTTACTGCATTAACAGGTTGAGAGGTACATGCAAATAAATTGCTTTATAGAATTAGGCATAGCCAACCTCTCAACTGTCCCCGATTTTTGGCTCAAAATGTTGCTGTTCCCCCTAATAATCTCTCAGCAAAATAGCAATTTTGGAAGAAAACATGGAGGGTTTACAATTAAGAAATAACTGTAATAATCAAAGTTATAGATTACTTGAAATGCATGTAGATTCTTTTATTTTGTCAGCTGCTCAAGGTAGCAGTACTAATATTAAAGTGTCCCTTCTTTGGCAGGTTCCCAGCTGTATTGTGTGTCTATTTTATATTTTTGCATCACATTTTTGGTCCATTTTTCATAAAATTGTATGTTTTGGCAAATTAGTGACAAATCACTAAAGACTGAAGTTAGAAAATGACAGACATTTGAGTTTCAGATTTTATACCCTTCAGAAAATTCATACTAATGAAAGACATATTCTATTATCTTTCTAAGTTTATTAGAGCAGTATTTAAAAATTGGCCTTATTTTTGGGCCTTTGTCCCACTTCTGTGTATGGCTTTGTCCAGATTTCTTGCTCTTGAGGTTGAGAGGTATGACAAATGTGTCAGAGCCATCACAGTCAGCCAGAGACATTTCAAATTGTGACAAACTTGTTGCACCCCACTCCCCCATGTAGTGACTCTGGATGTGTCCAAGCAAGGCAAGGAGTAGTTGTGTCTACATTGGATGGGGAGGACACACTGCATAAGTACTACAGTGGCTTTTCATCTGTCCTTGATTTTGCAGAATGGTCTGGTTTCTGTCATAGTTTTGTACTGTTGATTTATGCTTATTACTCAGATTTATGCTTATTACTCAAATTGCCTGTTGCTCTGTGTTTAAGTAGCAATGCTTTAATGACCATAAGTTAAGCTTGTCTGAGATCGTAAGATGCAAGTAAGCTTTAATAAGCATACTGTTAAAGAATTGCCAACATTGAAAGCCTTTCTGTTGTTGCCATGCAGAGAATACTTGACTAGATAATGTATAAGCCTTGGGTATTAAAGGACAGGATTCCATTATTTTAAAAAGCTCATTACACTTGTTGGAGACTTCAGTCATCTCTACAGACTTTACCCATAAACTAAACAGAATGCCAATCATGTGTGGTCCATAACCTGTACAGTAATCCTTTAAGCAATGTATCTTGAGCTTGTTTCTTGTTTGCTTTTCATTTTTTACTTTGATCATGTTTTCCCCATGAAACAAGTTGTCAGGCAGCAGGTCTTTTTTGGATAAGAAACATTTTTACAAGTGGGGGCATCACAGAGATTTCTACTTTCAGCATGTTACTTGGTACTTTAATAAAGCTGAATATATTATAATTAGAACTACAGTGCAAGGAGAAGTGGTTTGAGTTGAGTGCTTCTGGTTTTTCTTATACTTGATTTTGACTGGCATTCCAGTAATGTATTTAAAAAGTAATTTATTTTTCATGCCTCACAACCTTTTGTTTCCATCTAGATATTAAGTAAGCTGTCATGCAGCCAATGCATTGAAATATTTTTATTCTTCTACACTTATTTTTGTCTTGATTGGACTTTCATAATGATGGTTTGCCACCCAGGGCAGCGTATTTAATTAAAGTTAGTTTTTGTGGTTTTGTGCATAGCTCCTCCCCTTTCTGGTTGACCACACCCCTTCCCCTTGACCCCACCCATTCAGCTGTCTCCTGCAGCCCCCCTGTGATTTGAAGTCACCAGCCGCCACTGGCACTTAGTGATCTAAAAAGGGCAGTTTTTTAAAACTATTTACTACCACCACATAGGTTCAATTGAAGGACATTTTAAGCTTAGTCAATTTCCCTTTTGGTGCTTGACTTAAGATTTCCTGATTGGTCTTACCTATCCCATGGCTGTTAATTGGTGTCTATATCATAACATCAACAACTTAGGTTGTCGAATCCAAAAACATCGACACCTAACCATTGAAAGCTTACAATAGCAAATGGCCACATAATCAAATTCTTTCCTTGGGAAAGAATTTGAGTGGCTGTCCAGAAACAAAATAAATAAACACACCCAAACATAGTGGGGGCCTCACCCCTCACACCCCCCCTAACTAAATATACCAACTCTGAGATCACTCTACATTGGGGAAAGGGCAAATCTTTCATAACGGCCACACAAATTCTTTCACGAGGAAAGAATTCAATAATGTGGCCATTCGCTATTGTAAGCTTTCAATGCTTAGGTGTCGATGTATAAGCATTTGGCAACCTAAGCTGTCGACAATACAATAGGGATCCATTAATTGTATATTAGCCCTAGTGACAATAAATGTGATTGTTCTATAGATAATTTGAGGGGATCCATGTAAGGGATGCAGCATTTAGGAACTGCCTCTATCCATTAGTGGCATGAGGGGCAATCCTGGAGTATATTTTCTATTACCCATCCTTAGATCCAAGTTGCATTTGAATATGGACAGGAATGAGCTTTGTTTTACTTCAATGTCTGTTCTGGAACAGTGGTAGCCTCTGTGATATATATCCATCTCTCCACAACATTCAGTTTAGATACCCGGACTGAGTACTTCTGATGCAATTTGACTTGCTGATGTTCAGTAGGTCTATCTGTATTAGGTCGGAGGATGCCTTGCATGCCAGACATGTCACCTCTAAGCTCTCTGTAGGATACTGAGTATAGTGATAAATCTTTGAGGTTGTCCATGCAGGACCTATAGTTTAGGACTTGTATCCTTTTAGTAAGGTGGGGATTCCAATTTTTGCATGGGTCTGGACAGATACATGCCAAAGTGGGCATTATACAAAATGATTGATCCGATAAGTGCTTTGTAAAGGGGACAATAACATCTCTAGATCTTGTCACGATCAATTTGTTTATAAGCTGTGCAATATAAAAAGACTTTCTTATGACTCTGGGCACAAATTGGTCAAAAGTTAGGTCACTGTACACACAAGTCCCCAAATGCCAAACAACTGGGTCAGTTTTCAGGGGGCATTGTCAATTTGGCAGTTCCCTGGAGTAGATGACTTCCCAAAGGATATGATAATGTATTTCTTGGAGTTTTGTTTCAACTCATGATTCTAGCACCAGTTATTGTTTGGGACAAACCTTCCTGGATGATGGTTAAGTCATTTGGGGATTCAATAACTCCTCCTAGCTTGCAGTCATCTCAAACTTAGTTGGCCAAAGCCCTTTGGTATTTCCTTTTACTTTTGAGATATATATGCCAAACAGAAAAAAGTCTCTGCACCAAACCCTGGTGGGGGGGGGGGGTCCATTAGTGTCTGGTCTTTTCCCCTGTTTTGATCGCCTGCATCCTGTGAGCAAGCATACATGTATGTATTCTTTGATTTACCTTCCTGATTGTATTAACCTGATTGTATTAAATTATATTCATTGTATACTACAGCACCACTTGTTGAATGTGTTTTAAATTTGTAGTTTGGAACAGCCTTCTAGTAAGCAATGAAACAAAATGTATGAACCAATAATGACAAAACTACCTATTTCAGAAAATTTCAGCCATAAAACGCCACTCAAACTTTTGTCATTACAATCCACCAATATCAATAAATATGCAAAATCTCTGCAGAAGTAAGTCATCTAAATAATTCCACATTAAAGGGATCTGTAACTAATGAAGGGTTTGCTGCTAGCAGACATTTTTTTATTTCATTATTTCATCTGCAAATAAAGTGCCTGTTGCCCTTGAAGAATAAATTGCCTGTGCTACATTAAAAAAATGATAAGCTAGTAATTTTGCAATCGGGAATGGATGGCAAACTGATAACAGAAAGATAGTTACTCAGTAACTCCTCCAAAGGAGGACATTCATAGGACTGCAGCATCCACTCCCTTTATCATCTGCATACTGTGGGAGTAGAACCCACAGCCTTCTGCATCAAAAGCAAGTATACTACCTGCTATACTACTAACAATGCAAACAACTTAGCATAAGTAGCACTAAGCTTCTCTATCCCTTAAGCTCTCAGGTCCTTGTAAAATCCACTTGACACTCAACTAAATCTCTCAACTTTGCAGCACAAGAAATCTGGAAAAAGCCAAAATTTATTTGGAGGTGGGGCAAGGGCCCAAAACCAGAGACACATTTTAAATATTGTTTGTATAATCTTAGAAAGTTGCTAAGATAAAGTGTTATGTATTACCATGTGTTTCCTAAAAGACAGGAAGACTGAAACTTAAAAGGCTGTCATTCTTTAGTGAATTCAGTTCTCACTGATTTGCCAGAAAACCACAAATTTTAAGAGAAAGAGACCAGAAGTATGAGCCAAATATTCTGTGAAAATCTGGACAGATGAGAGCTATGGACTCAACTCCCTGAATCGCAAGTGGTGGTATGGGTAGAGAATTCAGGCTCTTGTTTGAGCCTGAGTAACACTAACCAGGTATACCTAACTGGGGCATTTTACACACACACACACACACACACACACACACACACACACACACACACACACACACACACACACACACACACACACACACAAGCAGCATAACTCCTGCAAATAAAAGAACAAACCTCTCCTTACTGGCATGACTTGCTCTGGCAGCACAAACAGAACAGCAGCAGCACAACTCCTGTAACACAGAGCAATAAGAGAACAACAACAGCTAGTTTATTTAGTTTAACTTCCGCAAGCGAATCCATGTTAGGGTGAAAACTCCACTTCATTAATTTTTCCTGACAGGACTTACAGCTGTAAAAGTGGGGGGGGGGGCTCCCCTCCCCCTAGCTCTATGGTTCCGGCACTCATGATGAGGTGTGCAACTGTTTCCAATTCTGTTTTACAAAACCTTCATTTATCTGTTTCTCCCACATGTTCAATGGACCTTGCAAACCAGTATTTACATAGCCCACTATCTTGGGCCACCAATATTGACCTTTCACCTTTTGTTTTGAATTCACCTCTCCTTAACCATTCCTGGGTTCGCTTCTGATCAATATGAGGTTCTTCATTTGCTGCCTGATTTTTATCTACTTCTGGTTAGATTTCCATTCCTGCTTGACACTGATATGCTTCTGGTAGACTAAGCAGGGAACTCATCTTAGATGGATTTATTCTCCTCATGTTTCAAAACTTTCACTACCTTTGGGAATTGTGAGGTCAACAGATATGTGTGCAGTCCCATGATTGCAGATCTATACATGTAATCAGTTTCAAGGAGGTCCATACCTCCTTTGGAATGGGAAATATATAATCTTGGCATACACTGATTTTTATAAATCATTTGGTGAGTATGAAGAAACCTTGTTGTTTTCCAGTCTAATCTAGCCAACACATTTTGGGGCCAGTCAATCACTCCAAAACTGTAAGGTAGGACAGGAAGAGCAGATTGGTTTATAGCTTGGAATTTGTTCCTAGATGTCAATGCTGTTCTCAGGATTAATTTAAATCTTCTAAAGTATACCTTACTAAGTTTTATTCGCATTTGTTCATGTTATTTGTTGACCCTTCATCAATTCCCAAATGTTTATACACTCCCTCTTTCTCAAGTTCTTTTAATATCACATTCTTGTCCCAAACTGATGTTTCTTGATGCTGCAGTTTTCCAGCTTTAAAGGTTGCTTTTGCACATTTATCAAGACCAAATGACATTCTTACGTCATCTGAAAAAGTTTTGAAAATTTGCAGTTTTGTTTTCAGTTCCTCATCTGATGAGCTATACAGTTTTAAATCATTGACAAAGTGAAGATGATAAGTCTTTACACTTTGTTGTTTTCTAGGAGCCACATTATAGCCATGGCTTAAGCTGTTAAGCAGACAGCTTAATGGGCTAAGTGGAAGACAGAATAGCAGCGGTGACACAGAGTTTCCCTGGGATATCCCCCTTTGAATTTTATATCCCTGGAATAATAATTTGTCCTTTATCATGGCTTAATTGCAAAGTGGTCTGCCACTGTTTCATGGTCACTGTAATATAGTTGATCAGTGTAGGGAGTATCTTTACATTTTTAAGCAATCTTTTATCCAAGAATGTGGGATACTATCAAATGCTTTTTTGTAGTCAATTCATGCCATACTTAGATTCTTCCCCAGTTTACAGTTCTCCAGTATGACTTTAACAACAAATGATTCTTTGCTCCACATGAATTTCTTTTATTGTCCTTTTGTTCTATTGCCATAATTGAGTTTTCTTCTAAATGACTATAAACTCTATCAACATCAATTCCAGTGAATAGTTCATACATCTTCGGAGTTCAGAAGGCAAGTTATTGGTCTATAATTTTTAGAGTAGCTTGGAGGTTCACTTTTAAGTAGGAGCATTGTTTTTCCTGCTGTTAGCCAGGTTGGTGTCTGTTCGAGGTGTGCATATAAATAGTTCTTACTCATGGCTAAGTCTTTGTGCAAAGATGTTAATATTTTTAACCAGAAGTTAGGTACTGCATCTGGGCCTGGGGTTTTCCAGTTAGAGGCTTTTCTTAATTTTGTTTCAGCCTCTCTGGCTGTTACTTATCCATTTCATATCCTGCACCTTTAAACTTCTTGTTTTTTTTACTTTTATCCATTTAGTGCCTTTGTTATGTTCCTCAGGATCTTCATAAATACTTCTCCAAAATGTACCTATTTCTTCTTTTTTTTTTGGTGGTCTTTCAGTTCCTTTCACCTTGCTTCCCAATTGTCTATAAAACTTATTTTGTCATCAATAAATTGCGTATTGTGTACTTTTCCTTTTTATATTTTTTTTCAAAAGTTTCTTTATTGCAGTTTTTAAGGTTACAACATATGAGACATTTGACAACAAAAAACACATACAACATACAACAAACCATAACAACCTATATACAATATATACAAAGAAGTCACTTCAAGAATCCAATTTTTTTTGTACTAACCACTTATTCTGCAGTGATAAGAAGAAAACAAAACAGTAACCATTAGTTATTTAGGGGGATATTACACATACGAGGGAAAGATAAACTAAAACCTTTACATAGGGTACATCTATTTGTGAACAGCTTATCTACAAAAAGATTTATAAAATGACAATGATAATAAGGTTCTAAATATATCCTTACTGACTTTCTTACATATATTGAATATTTCACTTCTAAAATTAATATTTTTACTTTTTGAGATACTCTCGGTAGTATGTACGCTTCTTAATAACATATAGTAGCTTGTGGGAGGATATGTATTTGATTGCTAAATTGCTAAAACCTTCCCATGAGAGTGGGGTTGCAAGAGTCCAATTCTTTGTAATATAGAATTTGACAAGAGCACATATGGAGATGAGGACATACTTTAAGACTATTGGAAGGTTATTTATATTAATGTGCAGGATAGCTGTTTCCTAGGATAAAGTACTTTTTTGGCAGCCAATTTTCTCTAGTCTTGCCCTTAACGAACACCATAGGTTATGAACTTTATTACATTCCCACATAACATGGAGAATGCTTGCTGGTTGCTTAGTGCAGTGAGGACATTCAGGTGGGTATTTGTTATTAAAGTTACAAATTTTTTGAGGGGTAAAATATGCATTATTGTTAATCATAAGTTGTGTGCAAAGCAACTTTTTGAACAGACTGAATTTAAGCGTGTTTTCTATGGCAACTTTTTTATCCTGTTCATTAATTTCTGGGTTTTTCTTCTGCCAGTATGAGGAAAATAAAGTACAATTCTGATGTTTTATATCAATTATAAGTTTGTAGACTCTGGAAATTGTTTTCCCTGTTGTTGCTAGATTTTTTAGAATTAACTGGGATAAATTAGTGTCTTGTTTATCAAAATTATCAGGTGGAAATTTGGCATTTACAAGGTATTGGAGTGAGTTCATAATATTTACATATTTCTTTGGGAGATTTAATTTCTCTCATAATTGTGTTATATCGCATTCCTTCATTTTATAAACTTCCCATACTGTACGATCTTTTATTAAGTGATAATCCTGTAAGTTTATCAGTTGATTATTTAATAGTAAATTAGGATTAAGGTGTATAGGTTGCAGTAAAAGGAGGGCATTTAATAACCCTACAGATGAAAAGAGCTTTTGAGTAGTTAATACCATTTGTTTAATAAGTGGATATAATTTCTTAACATAGATAGATTTTTTTATTTAAATTTAGGAATAGGAAAGCCCTAGGATTGCACCCAAATATCTTAATTTGTTTATACTAAATTCTAGACCATAAAGGGGACCATACATTTGTGTTTGATTCATAATTTAAAATTTGACATAGCCTATATGCATTAATAATACTATTTAGTGTACAGTTTAAAATCAGGTAACCCTAATCCACCTTTAGATTTAGGAAGTATACGCTTTTCATACTTGATTCTAGTAGCTTTGGGATACCAAATAAATTTTGATATAGTTATTTCCATATCTATAAAAAAATTTGGGGGTGATATTGTGAAGGTAGCCTTCATTTGGAAAATAATTCTTGGTAGCAGGTTCAGCTTAACGACACTACTTTTTGATAACAAAGACATGTTGATATTTTTCCATCTGTTCATATCATTTTCAATAGTATTCCAGGTGTGAGTTAAATTATTTTAAATGATGTCACAAAAATTTGGGGTATATATTACACCCAAGTATTTTAATTGATAAGTTAGCTTAATCTCCCTCTCCGGGAAGTAAAAGTGCATATGTCCAATGGGATTTAGTGGGAAGAGATGCGATTTGTTGGGATTTACTTTGTAATTTGAGATCTCTGAGAATTTGTCAATGGTTATCAATATTTTGTGAAGATCTGTTGTGGGGAGTTGTAGGTATATATTTAAGTCGTCAGCAAATGCCGAATATATAATTTTAGTATGTAATACTTTTGGAATGTGTAGAAAAGATTTTCCTTTATATTTAACTGCATATCTTCTAAGTTGTTCTGCCTGTGCTGAGATTTTTAGTTTATTTGCAATAGTGCATGATAGATCTTGATCTGTTCTAATACTGCATATTGCTTTTATCACATCTATCTTTCTAAGTGTTTTTGTTGATCTGTTCCCTCTTCTTTTCTCTTTTAACAGTAACAATTCTTATAGTTTTCTCAATTTGATAATTCCATGACGGTATTCAATTTCTCCCCTTTCTTTCCCTCACTACCCTGTATTCTTGTGGTAGAACTTTATCAGTTATTAATTTAGCTACACAGTAATATATCCTGTTTACTTCTGTTATATCGCATGGCTCTCTATGGGCAGTCCTAATTACTGTGTTCATTTGTTTTATCAGACTTCTGACTTTTGGGTTTTATTGATCTCCTGCAGTCTATTTCTTTCATTGATCTTAATATCGCTATATATCGCTGTTAAATCAAGCAACTCTTCATTTAGCTCATTTCCCTCCAAACTGAGGGCACATTTTTTGTTTACCATTTCCTGCAGGGATTCTATAGAAAGTTCTATAGCATCTTCCTGTGGCATGTTCTCTTCAATTTCATCCTGTGCCATCCATTGCCCAGGGAACTCACTAGCCTATCACTCCTCAACATTGACTGTGTCAGAGTTTCCACAGTTTCTTGATCCTTCCCTTGCTGTCTAGCTTCAAGTGAACATTTATTCTAATTTTCTGTAGAGGGATCCAAAATATCCTCATATGGCACCTGTCCAATTGCTTCCCATTCCACCAGTTTCCTCTTAATTTAGATGTCCATTGCTTTATCCTGTTGTGGTGCTTTCTGTATTAAGTTTTCCACACTGAATCCTTCACTTCACAGGTACTCCATAAACTCAGTTTCTATTTCTTTAACTTCTCCATTACTAATCTCCTTTTCCACTTTTCATCTTTGTCCTCTTATTTTTTTGTATTGTAAAGCTTTCCATGTCTGGATTCCTTTGCCTGTATTTCTCTTCAAATATCTTTGGTGCTGATCTTTTTTAAATTGATTAGTTTTGCTTTCTCCTTTGCATAGATATTACACCATATTAAGTCTCTTTTTCTTTTCCATGTCCATATTTCCTCTTCAGATCTCTCCTGATCTTCCTGTTTCTCCTTACTTTTCCATGTCCATATTTCCTCTTCAGATCTCTCCTGATCTTCCTGTTTCTCCTTATTCTGGGGACTTGTTCTGTAGTGCTGTGATATAACCTGTGTTAGACCTTCTTCACCAAATCCTTCTCTTCGCAGATACTCCATAACATTAACTTCTACTTTTTTTAACTTCTATTTAATTAATCTTCTTTACTACATTCCCTCTTTGTGATATTATTTTTATTGTGAAATTTTCCTTATCTGGATGCCTTTGCTTGTATTTCTCTTTGATTATCTTTGGGGCAGCCTTCTTTATACTGATTAATTTGGCTTTTGCCTTTGCATAAATAATACTCCATATCACATTTTTCTTTCTTTTCCATGTCCATATTTCTTTTTCATACTTTTCAAAAATCTCTAGGTTGTGTTATTTATATTTTTGCACTTCCTCAAATGCTTCGTTTTCCAAAGAGATCAAAGGTTTTGGTCTATATACTGTTTTTCACAAATATGTTGTATTAATGAACACAACTTTTTATTTGAATCTTCTGACAGTTTTTTTCTTGTGGAAGTATTTTTTCCCCTAACTTCTCTCAATCTTTTTGTATATTTTGTCTCTGGAAATTCTGAGCTTTTTGCATAATGGTAGCAATACATGCTTTCTTTCTTATCCTCAATAGTCCACTTATCATCTTTATGGATCTTCTTTGGCCTATCAGTTTTTGTGATTTTTGTGGACTACTACTTCCATCTACAATGTGGGGGCAAGCTCTCCCTGTGTCTGGCCTGGCCCCATTGTAGGAATGTTTCCATATTTTGAAAATTCTACACTGTCATTTTTTCCATTCCTGGCACCAGTGCACCTACCAGGATTGGGCACTTTTTATCCTGGGTCTTGTGCACCCAGATATCTTTTTTTATGGACCTAAGAGACCGCCTCCATGGTGCTGAACATTATGAATGATCTCTCAGAATATCTCCCTGAATGCGTCATGCATAGTTCATGCCATATCCTGAAAGAAATTCTCCATAATGTCCCTCATCTCTATATAAAACAGATCAGTCACCACCTTTTGGATTTGCTCCTGATAATCATCTCACTGTTGCTGTTGTTCCTGGTGTTGTCTCTTACGGGGTACAACAGGAAGGATGACATGTGCAGGTTCAGCTTTCTTATCATCTTTCTTGCCTTTATCATGGCTGTCATCATTATTGCAATTGAATCTGATAATCTTGTAGGTGACAACTGCAATAATCAAAGTATTAGATTTTCAACACAGTTCTTTTCTGATTATCTTAAAATTAAGGAAGTTATTAATAAGCACTGGGGTATTTTGCATGTTGATAGTGATTTGAAACAGATTGTAGGTGAGACACCTACTTTCCTCTATAGGAACAAGCATAATTTAAAAAGGATGCTCTGTTATCCCAAAACTATAAAAAGTAATAACAAGGGTGGATGTACTAAGCCATGTGGGCATTGTAACTTTTGCCATTTCATTGATAGTAACACTCAGTTTTTTCAACCAGACTTACGGAAAGTTTTTGTGACACAAGTCGAAGCCAATTGTATGACACCAGATGTGGTTTATTTGGCTACTTGTCAATCCTGCCCGTCATTCTATGTAGGCAAGACCAACCGCCCCTTAAGAGACAGGATGAGGGAGCATGTTTACCACATGAAGAGAGGTACATTGCATAATGCACTAGCTAAACATATTATATCACATAATAATGAACATTACTTTTTATTTAAGGTGCTAGAAGCTATTTCTCCGAATGTAAGGGGAGGTGATATTAGAACCTACACAGAAAGCAAGGAGATGCAATGGATTATTTTATTAAGGGCTGATAAAGGTTTTGGTCTGAATGAGAGAGCCTCTATAAGGCCAAAATTAAAACAATGCAGAATTATTAAATGAAATATCACATATTGATATATTTACATTTTTAATATATATGTAGCTTTGTGTATTTTTAACAAAATTTTTTAGTTAAAATGTTTAGATAAGTATGAATGCAATTTGGTGTTTTGCTGTAATTTATTTTTCAGTAGTGCCATTTGATGAATTTTATATACACATTCCTTTGTTTACTGTGTTATATATTATCTGTCGCTTTAAAAATGATAGTTTGTATGTTATCTAATTAAGAGTGTGAGTCATCACTTGCAGGTATATATATATATATATATATATATATATATATATATATATATATATATATATATATATATATATTCAGTATCTGTTTTTTTATGGATCTGATGAAGCTACTTGCGAAAGCGCTTATCCTACTATTTTTATATTAAAAGTAGAGATTTTAATTTCTGCATCGCTCTGATTATTTTGATCTTCTCACTGTCGCTCAGTTCCTGTCATTATTTATTGGTTATAAAAATATGCTCACTGTCACTTACATATTCTGATAAAATTCATAAAGTTTCTAATAAAAAAATAATAAAGTTGAAGGGTAAGCATGGCCACATTGCCACAGCTAAGATTAGCTAGTAATGGGTGCAGGACTTGTGTGGGTATTACAGATGATGCACTCACCCAAGGAAAGTGGGAGATAGAAAAGATGTGTTTTATGGATGAAGAAGAGGGGCACACAACAAGGATGATGGCATAGGAAAATCAGAGGGAAAGTCAGAAGGGCATGTGCATTTTTTTTCTGGTGGGAATAGGTCCCATTAATTTTTTTTATTTTTTTAAGAATAGAAGAAAAGATTAAGCTGGGGAAAGCCATCATAGCAGGTATCCCATAGAACAAATATCTTATCACATGACAGACAAAAGTTGGAAAAAAACTGTAAGGACAGGTACAGTACACAGATAGCACACTGCACAACATGGGCAATGGAAAGTTGGCAAACAGGGTGGGGTACATACCAGCAGTGGTGAGATGCAGAAAAACATATCTGCCTATGCTCCATTAAGTCATGACATGTTACAAATGGTGTGGTAATCATACCTGGATGTATATGACCATCAAAAGATGTGTGTTAGAGGGTAACAAATGACAATCACAGAACACATTGGATAAATGAACACATATCTAAGTAGTCTGTCAGCAGTGCAAGTGTAATCCAAGCAATGTCACTGATTAGCAAATACTGCTCTAAGAATACTAGATAACTCCAGTAGAGGACAGAACCAAACCTTCAACTAAGTATGTGAAAGGCAAACTACGAAGCACCATGCCAAACAGCAGTACGGCAATAAAGCAGCAAAATGGCTGCTAAATACACAAGTAGGTGTACACAACCAGTCAAACTTGTAATGGAATGCATATATGTGACACACATATGTCATTTCAAAGGCAACACGCTAGTGCAGGCATGTCTGTATTACTGTCAGTAGTCTAAATGGAACATACTTGAAAGCAATGTCAATATACATACACACCAATGCAAGTAAGAATATTTGCAGAAATCTCACACTACATCTTAAAAATATATCAGGGTGTGCACATGGATTTTAACAATGCACACTGGTTAACACACACGTATAATAAGAACAAGGGTGTATTACAAGCAGTAGCCATCACTTCTGTACAGATCCCCAGTATCCATAAAATGGCCGTACATGTGGCACATGTTCACCATGTCAATGATGTAATGGATGACAATGGTCAATAACTGCAACAAAGGCAAATATATCTGCAAAATGTTTGTCTTTTTGTCTTTTCCCAGTTAGGGGTCGCCACAGCGGAACTCCGATCCGCTACTGATTGGCAGTAGATTTTTTTATGGTGCCGAGTTGCCAGCCCGACGCCCAACCTTCAGCGAAGGCATGCCCATTCATGCATGTCTTTCGGAGCCACTCAACCACGGTGAGGACATGGAGACTCCACACAGAAGGCACTCCAGCCATGAATCAAACAGGAGAACCTCTTGCTGTGAGACAACAACGCTACCGCTGTACCACCGTGGCTTGGAAATGTATATGCAAAATATACTATGGTAATTTGAAGGTGGAATCGAGGTGGACAACCTGGCTCCACATCACATCACTCATTGGCCATTGTAATCTAAAGAAATGGCCATGAAAACATAAATTAAAACATATATTTATGTAGTTGGACAAGCACTGCTCTTGGAGTAAACAAACAGGACCATTGTAAAAATGTTCACTTTATCAAGAAGAAGGAAGTAAATACGTGATTTATGAGTTATTATTCTGACATGTACAGCTAAAGTAGGTGATACTGCCATGGTATAATAGATAACTATGAAATATATTGCCATCTGTGGCCTAGGAATTACAGGCATCAGTGATAGATGAGTACAGTGGATGTGTGAAATGATGTCATTATATGTTGGCAAACAGATGTACATCTACAAAGTTCAGAATTATGTATATTATAAACATTATTAAATAAACAGCATGGGAATAGAACCCATACTTATATGGGGAGCAGTCACCATGTCCTCTTAATTACACAAATTGGTTAATTATCAGGACAGATACTTAAGGATTACAAAAGTAATTTATCTGCTATGTTTGGGACACAACAAAATCTCTAAATTCTGTAGGAATATTCAGCTATAAGTAGGACTGTGACACTTACTGTAAGGATCCACTGACTTCTCTGTGTCACGCCGGTGCAGGTCATCATAGCAGTGGTGAACCTGTACTCCAGTGCAGTAGATCCCCGTACATCATCAGTGGTCTCTTGCAATCCATTTCCAGTTGTTGTTCATCGTGAAGTTCCTTGGCCTGGCTCTCATCTAATGCTCCACTCCAGCATAGATGGTCAACATCTGTATTGTCTCCTTCTCAGTCAAATTGGGTGCCCGGACACGTCACAACCTCCTGGAAATAGCTATCTCAATACTCCAATGGAAAATGTAGATGAAATGGAAAAATAGAAACATGCTCACTGATGTCTCACTCAGTTTGCAAGTAGCAATGGTCTCATCTGAAAATTTACCAATGTTAATATTTAAAAGTGGTGCTTATGTCATGTTATCAGATCACCAGAACTTAATATGCTATACAAGATACTGTTTCCAATACTTATTAGTACTTGCTTGGAGGCTGCACGTTACACTGAGCTATTAGTTAATGCACCAAATCTCAAGAACTTAACATGTAGGTGTGCAAATGAGATTACAAAATCTGGAATTTTAATGAATCTCATTAATTATTTATGGCACAACTAGTACTTAAAGATGGGTGCACATTAAACTCTCTCACTTTCACTAATACCTGAGTCATAGGTAGCTGATAAGGTAAACTGCCACTTACTAGCACTTTGGGGGATATTATCTCTGTACACATAACTCATTCTCAAATGTACCTGTTTAGAATTATTTTGTATTGAAATTGTGGGCTTTAAGACAGATGTTTGTAACTTACCTGAGTTCTTTCCAATTTATCTTTATACATACAGGTGTTATCATCTGCATTAAGGACATGCATTCATTTTCCATATGCAGTTGTATAGAAAGATTTACTTAGCGAAAGTGGACAGTACATAAAGACGTATTTATGGATCATCTGCATTTCTAACCTCATACACTCTGTGGTGTACTTATGTAAACCTATGAATTCTGACATTATATGTATGTGCTATGTCCTTTTGTTGTTATGGGTATTTCTTCATTGATGATTCTTAACACAAATCTTATAATTACTGGCGCAACATAAAAATGAACCATACTCTCGGTGGTCTGCTTATGGATACTAAGGTTTCCATAAGTTATTCAAATGACAACTTGAGTAGTATTTGAATGTGGAATGCATGCAGACTCATGTGGCATGATACTGTTGTCTTTGGACTTCCATTCAACAGATATGTAGTGTAAGATGCCTGAATCCCACACACAGCCTTTACAGATATCACACATTATATTGATTTTACAACTGTGTATGCAGACATTGGTGTTACTTTTTATATGTCATATTAGTATTTGTCACAGTCAGTGTTTCATAGACTTTTGCACTGCGCAGGAATGCATACTGTTTATGATGACATGCTTTGTCTACGTAATCATCTGCATAACTATCAGTGTCTTTCAGATGGCCAACAGACCTTGGGATGATAACTTCAACCCAAAGAAAAATAACATCATACTAGATGCTCTGCAACAACATGGATGGAGGCACCTATGACATGCAGGGAATACAGTATGTTGGAATAAAGTGTGGGCCGACATCACCAACATGATTAATGTGGTTGGAGGTCGCAATAGAACTCATGAGGCCAGTCAATGATGCTTTTCTGACATGATCCTCCATGCAGCCAACAGGTTAAGATGATATGAGAGACTGAGGGATGACACCAATGGTGGAACCCCATTGACCCCCCCCCACAATGAGATCACAGTTTTTAATGCCTCCCTGCATACGGTGAGTGGAGAGTGAAGCATTCCCAGGGGTGGGATAGAAGAAGGAATTCGAGGCCAAAGATGTATGTCTTATTTTTCATGACAAGGATGACTATAGAGTAAACCATCATAGATTGCTGTTGAATGCATAGTCATGTAGTATCATTTTTGATTTACAGCAGCAGAACTGAAACATGCACACAGATCCACACAGGGTAATGATGATGAACGTAAGTGCTATGGCATGTACTCATGCAACTGCAGTACAGACAGAACAGTTCAACTAACATGTGTAATCCTGTCTGAATTAGCATTCACAGGTCCATCTACTTTTGAACAACACTACAGAAAGATAGATGAGTGCCTCCATACTGTGTTACTATGAGCACAACCTCTTACTTCCTCAAACCTATGTTGTGGCACTCCTGTCATATAGATCTTTTCCTAACCTTGTACACTACAGGTACATCCATATAGATATTTTCCTAACCTTGTGCACTACAGGTACATCCAGTGGGGGCCCATGCTATGCATGTTTAAGTACAGACAGAGGAGGTATGTTACCACAACAGGTTCAGAGTTTGCCACAATGTATAGTAGGCCTGTAATACATTACATTGATGTCACTTTTTTTTCAACACAGGGACATCTGGCCAAGAATGCAATGTCAAGCATGTGGGTATCTGCAGCCCCTGTTACTGTGTCATATATGTCATGCGGTCAGTATTCTGTTGTGTTGTCTTTCTCTTTACTTTACCACTGCAGGATCAACAGTACAACACACAAACTCACAACAACAGGAGTCTGTCAGTAGTATGCTATTACCTATCATTCATACATGCCATTGCTGTTACTCCTGTTGTACTCCATTAATACTGAGTCCTTCTACTCCTTCATATGACAGACTGCATCATCATCTTCAGGTGCACAAACAAGCGATATGTCTATGTAACACCTACTGCATGTTTTAATGTTGTGCCAATGGTTCACGCTGGCAATGATGTGATTGATAATGGTGACATTTTTCTCTGTGATAGTTGATGTGCATCCACCTTCTACAGTACTGTCTTCCCAGAAGGACTTGTCAGGTGTGTGTTCTTTTTGTATTCATCACATATGTCATGTATGTTGGCTGTGTAACCTAATTGTCAACTTCCTGTTATGTAGAGTCCATGACCCATACATGACAAGACATAATAGTAAGTCAGTATAATGTGTAACATCGCAGTGACATATATGCATCATATGTCTTAATGATATCCAGCATGTGATGTAAGCACATTGTTTTGATATGTGCTATCTGTCTCTTCTTTTAGCTCATCAGCTATCTGTATCCTCCATTAGCCTGTCCAGTCATCATGATTTGGGATCTATGTGACTCAGTACAGTAGCATGGACCCTGGCACACAGGACAGTGACATGGTGATACAGTCTGGACAAGATGATGACAGTTATGTGGATGTGTCTGTAGCTTCCAATTTGGTGGGAAACTTGTCAAGCCATTCTGACAATGAGGAGACATCTGATGGTGGACATTATGAGGTTAATCAACAACAGACACAAGTTGAGACTGCTGCTGATAGAGACAGTTCAACACAACACATTGATACCGGCCATTGCAGTAGATGCACTCATGCAGATGGTGTGCATGGGTTAGTGTCAGAGGGTGTCCACCTACTCTTACAAGCAAATGAACAACAACATCAAGGATCTGACATCTATGCACTTGCTTGTGCCACAGATGATGTTGCACACCAGCTGGGTGTGCTGCACAAAGAACAAGCACATAATCATGGTGAGGTAATGATTCATTGGCTGCTTAGATTAAAAGCATGTTATCTGTGGCACAAGTCAGAGGACTCCCAGACCTCTACAGTACTATAGCAGTACCATATTACAATCAAGGTTCTGCGTGCCCTGACAGTTCTTAACCAATTCCCACAAGAGAGAGACAGGCCCCTCTAAGCAGAACCAACATTGTCATCAGGCAACAGTGTCTATTTTCCAATGTACACACACTATTGCTGCTTTGGGCCTGGAGGTCATGACCAGACAGTCAAGTCATACTCATACTCCTTCACCTCCACATGGTGGTATCACCCCTTTAGTCACCACTGTTGAGGAATCTAGGAGAAGTGTTTCCATACATGGTAGGGAAAGAGCAGACTGTGGTGTCAGCCATCAATGTGGGCACACTAGACTGCATTAGCGCAACACAGACAGTTGATTCACTCTGTCCAGTAGTGTAGTCCTCACCCTGTGATTATGATGATCGTTGTGTAGATCACTAATGATGTCATCTGTCTGTATTTATTGACATGACTGATGCCACATGATTCCAACAGTTTTAATAAACATAGCTAACTATATTTATTACATTACTTTGTCCATACTTTACACTGATATATTTTACTTCTGATATTAAAAGTTCTGCCTAATGTCCTATGCTGTTTACCAGTTTGCAGCTTATTATAGTGGAGAAAAAGGAATGTGCTGTACTGATGTGTGCCCCTTATTGCGTGCCATACACTGATACAGCAATCTGAGTCTGTATGCATACCTGTGTCAGCTGTGCCCTGGGTTGATGGTACTTGTTGTGACAGACTTGTATAATGTTCATAATGATATATGTTATGATTATGTTGTTATGTCTGATGTTCAGTGTGTATGTCTAGTGGGCAGTTGCCATTAGATTCAATCTGTGCTGCTGTGATGTGGCAACAAATGAACATCAATGTTTTGTACTTATGTACATGTGGCTTGTCATGACTCAAAGCTGTGGGTCAGACACTGTCATATTGCCTGGTTCTGCACTTGTGGTCATAGCCTATGTTGCCTACACCAGTGACTTCTGCCACCTATGCCCCCCTGCTCCTACTCTGATACCTGTTGGATGTCCTCTTCAGACATCTGGAGCTCTTGGGGTAGTTCACCCACACCTGCAGTTGGAAACCACAATGTGCTCTATTCAGCATGTTGTGTAACATAGCACACACTGATATCACCTGTGCTACCTTCTAAGGTGTGTATTGCAGTGCAAACCCAGATGTGTCCAGACATCTGCACCAACCTTCATAACACTAAACACATGTTCTGTGTTTTTTTTTAGTTGTTGCATGTCTTTTATTGTAGGCTTCCTCTGTAAGGTTGGATGGCTCATGGTGCACAGTCATTAGTCATGGCTCAAATGGATAACCACAGTCACCTGTTGTGGGGAGTAAACACACATTTGGTCAGTATGGATATTGTTGGGAGGAGTATCTATAGCTTACATCCTGGTTGTGTTCCTGTACTTCTCAGCAGCAATCTCTCAGGTATTTTGCCTTGCTGGATAGCAGCTCTGTGTTCATTTTCCCTCCAAATGGCAGCAACATGTACACTTCCAGGGTGTGTTGCCTTGATGTTTGTTATGCTGCCATCTGTTGCACACAACCTGACAGTTCAGGGATGGCCAGTCCTTAATGTTTATATATCAGTCTGCTTCACAATGTACTGGTGTCTTGATCAGTACGTGTATACAGTATATTGCAGCAATTATATGGGGAAAGTTTGCATTGCTGTAAAACTGATGCATTACAGTTCTTCACTCCATGGGGTTGGATAGAAAGTGGATGTACTCATTCACACATTGCTGCCAGGAATTTTGCCAGGATATGGCTGGCAGCTGTCTTTGACACTGCCACAGCATCCCCATGTTTCTCTGGAATCCCCCAAATGCAGGTACACCCAGGCTCTTTGGTTTCAAGGGAATTGGGTTTTCTTGCAGGGTATTTTACAGACATTTGTGGGGCATACATATTGCAGACAGCCTGCAGCAGTTTACTGCCTAGCCAGTATCTCTCAATTATTTGCTGGTCTGACAACTGGTCTAGTTGCAGCATTGATCTCATTCTTGCTGGTTACCTTCTAGGGGACAGCCACAGCCTCATTTATGGCATGAATCACTGTAGCCTGTTGTAGTTCATTAACTGCTGGTTGCATTTTTGTTTTCTATTTCTGGTACTGTTACAGAATATGCCAGAATTCATAAAAGTAGCATCTGTTCCTTGTGGGTGATATAGCATATGCTGAGGATTTTGAAAAGAGAGTCATCATTGCAGTTTGTCACATTTAAGTTGTGTTGGGCATGCCCAAAGTGTTTTGGAATCAGACGGTGGTGTGTGTGGAATCAGTAATTATTCTATACTGAATAGCTAAGTGCTTGGATTGCTTTCTGTGTGTTTTCTGAAGTCTTGTCCACAGCTGGTACACTGAAGTCTTCATCCGGCATGCTGTGCTGTCCATAAATACCTTCCAAGAACATTACAGAATCAGGTATTACATATCACATTATTTGAGAAGATCAAGGAAAGCAGCAAATACTTGTTAAAACTCTTCACAGAGACATTATGGGACTTGCAGATGTTTACATAATGGTCATCTTCTGGGTCTAGACATTTGAAAAAAAAAACTAAACAGCAATAACCCATTAAGAAACCTACAACTCTCTCCCATATGGCTCTCAACCTCACTTGTCTATGTGTATAAAGAGTGTTCCTCAGTTCCACCGAGCTTCGTGATTAAAGGAGTTGTTTAGCTGTGCTGTTTCCCAATATTGGATGTAGTTTCCCTTGGAACTTCAAAGTTTGTGTATGCACTTCAAGACAGATGTGATGTAAATTCTAATCACCACCCTTGTCAGAAGCAGGAACAAATTGTCTGACCACAGGAGGCTTGATCAAAAGTGAATGAAGCTATAGGTGTGCAGGCTGGTGTAACCTTACAGTAATCATGAAGCCACCTCAGTAATCCATTCACGAATACGCTGCAAGATACTGCAGTTCCAAAAATAATGCTTGAAACTTTTCTGAGATAACATTGTCTAATATTAATTAATTAATTCAGTAATTCGCACATATATGTATTTACTTTATTTATTTATTGCAATTTGTTTAATGGGAAAGCCCAACTGGATAATTTTATCAATTTTCAGTGGAGGCCCAAGGAGAAAAACTCCACAAACAAAAGAACAGAAAATACATATATACAGGTGAAAATTGACATTATATTATAATATACTAAATATTAATACACACATACCAGTTATAACAATGAACATATACCATTAGTAAAACAATATAAATACAGTATAATGTCACATTAAAACATGTTGACATGCTATAAATGCAACAGTTTATTACTCAGTCATAAAGCAAATGTCAGAGTGGAAACATTCAAACAGTGGATAAGGAGGAGGAGAGGAACAGAGGGAAGAGTAAGAAAAAGTATTTGGTAAAGGCAATAAATGTGGTAAATATCAGAGACAGGAGAAATAATGAGTATAAGCAAGATTGAAAGTAAGTGAAAGAAGAGGAAGAAAAATAAAAACAAGGTAAAGAAGATAGAAAATGTGTGACAAAAGGAGGTAATGCTAGCACAGTCAGCTGAAATTTTAAAAATAATTATATGCCATTTGTGAATATCAAACTAATTTGTATAAGATGATTGCATTATAAATGTATTAGTTTTATTACTGTTATGTACAGATGTTCATGTTGAAAAGGTATTTGTAAAGTGCTTGTGCTTAAAATGTATCCATTGTGTGCCCTACCAGAAGAGAACAGAAATGTGCATGCACTATTGTAACTGTTTAAATGTATATGTTAACAGAGGAAAAGTACAGTTTTGTACCTACCATAAATGTAGATGTTCGAAGATCCACATTGCTGCAGTCCTGACACTTGGGTAGTCCGCTGTCCCAGTCGGCCCGAATACCAAAGTATAAGGCTGACGTCGGTCAAGGCGCATTAGTCTGGCGTCAGGACGTCAGGGTACAAATGCGCATGACCAACGTCATTTCCTCAGTCTTTTCTTGCCCCAGATGTCAGAAGACCCTAAAAAGATAAGGCCAAACCTAAAAACAACAACACACCAAACACCCCTGTACCAAATATATGTACAATACATACAAAGTCAGAAAGGTACAATCCCACCCACACAACCACCCCTAAACACAGAGGGGAAGGAGGGAGGGTAAATTGGACTGCAGCAATGTGGATCTTCGAACATCTACATTTATGGTAGGTACAAAACTGTACTATGTTCTTCATCTCACATTGCTGCAGTCCTGACACTTGGGTAGAATCCCAAAGCAGAGGTAAGGGAGGATGGCAAATCACAAAGAAGCAGGAGCTGACAACATGCCCTGTAATATAGCAGTGGCAAAACCAGCCCTAGATTTAGAGTAGAGAGGAAGGTGATAATGCTTAGAGAAGGTATGCACTGAACTCCAAGTAGCTGCCTCCAAAATATCCTTAGTTGCCACCCCCCTTAGAAATGCTGTTGAAGTGGCAGTAGCCCTAGTGGAATGAGGCCTAATCCCAGCTGGAATCTCCTTGCCATGATGGGAGTAACAGAAAGTAATGCAAAACCCTATCCACTTAGAAATAGTTTGTTTTGACACAGGCTTACCCTGAGAACTCAAAGCAAAAGAAACAAACAACTGCTGAGACTGCCTAAAATCCTTAGTCCTGCTTAAATAATAACGTAATTGCCTGTGTACATCTAAAGTGTGCAAAATCTTTTCCCACCTATTTTGGGGATTTGCATAAAAGGTAGGCAAATGAATAGTTTGGTTTAAAGCCACACTAGAAACCACTTTAGGCATAAAGGAAGGATTAGTACGTAAAGATACCCTATCCTTATGAAAAATCAGGAAAGGCTCAACCGCCATAAGGGTCTGCAATTCAGACACCCTTCTTGCAGAGGTAATGGCTAACAAAAAGCAGTCTTCCATGACAAATATTTCAATTCAGCAGTAGCTGCAGGCTCAAAAGGTTGTAGAGTGAGTTTCTCCAACACAAAATTGAGGTCCCAAGCAGGAGTAGGAGCTCTACATTGGGGTCTTATATTCTTTGCCCTCTAAGAAATTGCTTGAACAAAGGATGAGAAAACAATGGTGGGTCACAATCATAGTGAGCTGAAATTGCTGCAGCATGAATCTTAATGGAAGAGAAAGACAAACCTTTGTCCAATAACTCAGTAAGATATTGAAAAGCCACACTCAAATTTGGCTCATAAACATCCAAATCCTTTGCTGCACACCAAAATAAAAATCTCTTCCATTTTCCTGCGTACACTTTCCTTGTACTAGGTCTTCTGGCTTCCATAATCACATTCAAAACCTGTTGAGGAAGCTGAGACCTGCTATGGTTCAAAACAGAATATGCCAGGCTGTTAGATGAAGAGAGTGAAGCTTGACATTTAGTAGATGCCCGTCCTTCTGAGACAATAGGTGTGGAATCAAAGGTAAGGGCCATGGAGGCTTCCTTACCAGACTCCTCAGCAATGGGTACCAGTGCTGCCGAGGCCAATCTGGAGCTATTAAAATCATCCTTGGCTTGTCTTGTCTGACCTTTAGGAGTACCTTTGGGAGGAGAGGCAAAGGTGGAAAGGCATACACATGAAGATTTTTCCAACTGAAAGAAAGAGCATCCACTTTCCAGGCTGTGTGATGAAACCTTTTCGTGCAAAACTTTGGCAGCTGGTGGTTTAGTGGAGAAGCAAACAGATCTATGTCTGGAGTTCCCCATGACACTGTCAATGTCTGAAATACATGAAGATCCAGTTTCCACTCGTGGGGATCCATGATTTGCCTGCTTAACACATCTGCTAAGGAGTTCTGTGCTCCTGGCAGAAACCTTGCTTGAAGATTCAGTTGCAAGCGTAACGCAGTCTCCCACAAAATCATTGCTTGCCTGCATAGAGGATAAGAATGTGTTCCCCTTGTTTGTTGATGTACCACATGACAGTTGTGTTGTCTGTTAGAATCAACACCTGCCCTGGAAGAAGTAAATCCTTGAAAGCCAGTAATGCAAACTGGACTGCTAACATCTTCTTCATGTTGATATGTAGATGCTGCAGTCTGGCAGGCCACTTGTCTTGTATCCACTTTCCATTCAGATGAGCTCCCAAGCTGTGTCTGAGGCATCTGTCATTAGAATCTGACTCGCCTCTGGCCGGGTCACAGAGAGTCCCTTGTTTAGGTGACATTCCTGAGCCCACCACAAAAATTCCTTTTGAATGCAAGGTATTATTTGAATGACAGTGTCCAAATCCTGGCAGTGCTGTGTCCATACATTTTTGAGATACCACTGTAGCTTCCTCATATGCAGTTTGGCATTGGGAAGTACCAGAATACAAGATGCCATGAACCCTAAGGCTTGAAGGACTGTCCTTGCAGTCAGCCCGGACTGATGAGATAGTTGATGGAAGTAAAGAGAAAGATTCTTTTGTTTGTCCGGGGTTACAAAGGCCATCTGGGTTGCTGTATTCAGTCTCACACCCAGAAAGCACATGTCTTGAGAGGGTACTAAACTGGACTTTATTTCATTCACAGAATACCCTAGGCATCTTAGCACTGCTATCACATATTCCAAATGCTGAAGAAGCACGTCCCTTCCTTGAGCCAGAATCAGGCAATCGTCCAAATAAGGATAGATTTGTATTCCTTTTAGCCTGAAGAAAGTTATCACTGGAGCCAGAACCTTTGTGAATACTCTGGGCACAGTAGATAAGCCAAAGGGCAATGCAGAGAACTGATAATGAGAATTCCCAGCTCGAAAACGCAGATACTTCCTGCAAATTAGTCTGATAGGAACATGAAGGTAAGCTTCCTTGAGATCCAAAGTTACCATCCAGTGATCTTTGCCCAGCAGAGGTAAAAGCTGTTGTAACGTCAACATTTTGAATTTGGGAATGTCCAGATAAGTGTTGAGGATAGACAGATCCAAAATTGGTCTCCACGTGTTCCCCTTTTTGGTACTAGGAACAGGCGAGAATAAAATCCTAGGCCCCTTTCTGGCACAGGAACCGGCTGAATGGCCCCTATTTGGAGCAACAGAGAAATTTGCTTGTGAGCCTCTTTCCTTTGTTGAGGAGGAATGTCTGGCATGCCTTTGAAAGGAGGCAAGGTATGGAAATAAAACCTGTAACCGTGGTGAATGATATCCAATACCCATCTGTCTTGGGTAATTAAACTCCAGTTTTCTTTGAAGAGTGCCAACCTTCCTCCCAAAGGTGCTGCCAGACGAGAAGATTCTGGCAGCTGAAAAGGCAGGTCATTGGGTCTGTTTACGAAAGGACTGACCCCTGCCCTCACCAGAAGACTGAGCAGGTGAACTCCCTGTTCTAGGCCTGAAAGAACCTTGAGCTCTGCCCCTACCACATCTAGACCTACCCCTAGACTGGGAATCATAAGCAGGATATGTCCACCCCTTGGTAGGCCAATTTCTACTAAACTTCGGAGGCTGAACCTGCAAAAAATCTTTAACAGTCTGCATAGACTTAGCCTTGTCTTCCATTTTCTTTAAAACTGCTTCCACAGGCGAACCAAACAACACATCAGATTGTAAAGGAGCATCTAAAATCCTTGTCTTCACATGCTCAGCTAAATTCTGATCCCTCAACCAGGCGTGCCTGCGAAGAACCGAACCAGTGGCAGCCACCCTCAAGAGGCCTGCACAGCATCAAAACCACATTGCAAAGAATGCTTACCCACCTGTTCAGAAACATGAACTAAATCCTGCAACTCTTTACACTCAATACCTTCCGCCAAAGCATCTACCTTAGACTTTAATTGTGAAAGGAGATAATTTTGGTATTTCAACATGTGAAACTGGCAATTCAAAGCTCTCATGGCCAAAGTGGAAGAAGTATACACTTTCTTTCCCCATCTATCCAAAGCCCTTGCCTCTTTATCTGGAAGAACAGGATTTTTAACAACAGAAGCCTTAACACCTTTAGGCCCCTGTGAAACAGTTTCTGGGTCTGCCCTAGGACTCTTAAAAGATACTTATGAGCTTCAGGCACCCTATAATATCTATCCGGTTTAACTGGAGCAGGAGGCAAAGAATCAGGGTTCAGAGAAGCCTCTGCAAAACATCCTCCACCACATCTAGAACAGGAGGTATAGCTAAAGGCCTATGCTGGGGTAGAAACAAAAATTCCTAAGCCTTTTCCTGGAATCAGAGAAATCCTGACCTTCCCATTTAAAATGCTCCCTCATGGAATGAAGAGTCTCTGAAAATGAAAAATCCTCAGGAGGAGGAGCAGAAGGAGTAGGATCATCTACATCAGAATCAGAGTAAGGAATACTCCTGCAAGTCTTCAGCCGAAGACTCAGAAGCATCCGAACACTGCTCAAAACTCCCAAGCTCAGGTTCCACCCTAGGCCTCTTATCAGGAGCGGGCATAGAACCTCTAATCATTGTAATCAAATCTTCTGCCATCTTAAGCATATGCTTCTTAGGTACAGACCCTGAAGAACTAGGGGTAACACCTGAAACAAAACCTGGCCTGCCCCTGGGAGAAGCCTTGGAAACAGCAGGGGAGGGCCTAACCACCTTAGGAAGGGAGGGAAGAACAGCTACCTGAGAAGCCCCTTCCGCCTGGCCTACCTCCTGAGAGGTCACATCTTGCAGTAATAAAGTCTCTCCCTGGGATTCCAAAGAAATTTCTGGCTGAACCTCTGGCTCCACTGAGCCCACTAAAGAACCGACGTCCGGTACGGACGGTTCTTCCAGCCTAGGCTTTGCTGTTTTGTCCTTACGCTTTTTTGACGCGTCGGAGCATCCGACGGCATTTTATACTTACACCGCTTCCCAAAAACTAACCTGCCACAATCCAATCTTCTCTTTATAGTGCGTTTGTTAAATCTAGCACAAGAGCGACAGCCAACAACGTTGTGCTCAGGCCCTAAGCAAGGTATACACAAGGTATGGTAATCCCTATGAGGTATCTGTTTCCCACAAGAAATACAGTTATTCACTTTTTCTGACATCCGGTAAAATACTGAGGCAAGAAAAAACCAAAATATTCCCCAACGGGTACTTAGCCAACTTGATTCGGTCTGAAACTCCGACTTGAAAATCTCAGATCGCCTACCTGCTCTTGCAAAACTGCTTCTGCATCCGACCATGCGGCAAAAAAGACTGAGAAAATGACGTCGGTCATGCGCATTTGTACCCTGACGTCCTGACGTCAGACTAATGCGCCTTGACCGACGTCAGCCTTATACTTTGGTATTCGGGCCGACTGGGACAGCGGACTACCCAAGTGTCAGGACTGCAGCAATGTGAGATGAAGAACATCTGGAGGGTTAACCACTGTCCAGCAAACTTTAGAAAAATATTTGAAATTAAATTACTTTATAGACTAGGCCATAAAGACGTTTCAATGCAGCCACAGACACAAAGACTGTACTAGGAAGCTTTCTGTATTTTCTTTGAGGTGAAGTAATTGCTACTTCGGAATCATGAAGGAATACAATTATTTTATGAATTCCAACATCTGCCAAAGATCTAAGCAAAAGCCCTTGTATGAGTATTTTTACATGTAGATGCTAAATACTGCCAGCTTCAGCAATGGGGGTTTCCCTGGCATTTAGAAGTCAGATGACCAGAAATTATGTCATTTTGCAAGCTATCCCAGCTGTAATATTTTAGGTATTATTTTGAAAAGTCTCTTAGTGAGACGGAGCATTCTGCATTCTGTTTTGGACCTGACAACAACAAGAAGAACCATTCACCACATCTGCCTGGCTCTATTAGTAAGATTTTAGGGTATAGTAATTCCCTTAGATACAGTAAGGAATATAGCAAAGTTTGGTCTAGATTTTATTTTTCTTTATTTGTGTGAGCCTGTACTGCAATGTTATTTTAAATATTTCCTGTGGTTTTGAACTCTGATGTCACCATGAATATATATTTAGTATTGTCTTGTTGTTTTATTATTTATTATTAAATATATTTAAACCTTTCATTGTGGCTGACCTGTGTAGAAATATTTAAGTTTTGAGAGTGCTTGCATATTTATTTGGTGACACTGTGTGGGCCACTCCTAATAGCCTTGCTCTTGGTTAAACTACCATTTGTTTTAGTATTAATATTACACAGGAAAATCAGATACCCTTTGTTAATGGCCTTGGTAGCTGATTATTAGTGACTGGTGGCAATGATAACTACCTTGTAGTCTGTGCAGAAGGGGCATATCTAGTAAACCTGTGTCAGCCTTTCCCAGGTATGTATGTGTGTAAACCGAACCTCAAAGAGTGTGTGTGTCAGCTACTTGGGCCAGGGGCATAAAGCACTGGTCAGACAGAGAGGGTGCTGTAAGTCTTGGCTTGACTGAGATCTCAACTCTATAGCTGTGCTAGTGGGGAGTCTTACTGGAGATCTGGACAAAGAGCAAGAAATCAGGTCCAGACTGGCTGTGGTCTCTGTGTGCTCTTAAGGGAAATTGCACTTGATGCAGGGAGCTGCATCTGGAAATACTGTGTTTGTCTCTGTTATCCTCCAAGTGAATGTCCCCCAATGTTGCCAGTGGTGAGGATTAAGGCTTCTTAATTACTGGTTGTCAGTGGTGGGTAATCACAAAATATATATAGGTATTAGAGGAGAAAGAGTTAAATGTTTAGCCAAGAGAGCAGCAAGCACAAAGCAAGAGTCAGTGAGAAATGCTGTTAGTTGCATCTTAAATAAATGAATGTTATGTATTGTCCTGATTGGTGCGTATCATATTCCAAACATTTTCTACAGTCTAAATACAGACTTAAACCATAGGCTTTGTAAAGCTTATGGATGGTCAAGCAGATTTTTATCAGAAGCTAAAATATGATGACTTTGGAGGTAGTGGTGGAGAATTGTACTTATAGCTGGGGCAGGAAGTAGATTAAATATAGTTTTGTGTGTTAAGAGAAGTTGGGTATAGTTTAGTCGGTAGGATACTCTAGCCTATTTAGAGTTTTTAGTGCAGAACAGTGATGTGTTGTGTGACTTGTATGAGCTGCAAATTTAGCTACCTTGTTGTAACACTGTTCTAGTTTAGATTTTTCTGTGGGATGAAGGTTAGTCAAGATGGTAGAACCATATAATAAAGGGAAGTAGGTATGTAGTGGCAAGAGTGACTGGTGGATGCAGTAATGAATTTTTTGGCTCTATATATCATTCCTATTTTTTGCGAGATTTTTTCTTTATATTGCTCTGTATGTAGAGGTCATATATGAGTTTTTTTATCTATTGTAACTCCTGGCAATTTGAATGGGTCACTACTTCAACTGGCATATTGTTTAGTGGTGTGAGCTGAATGTTTTTTTTTTTTTTTTTTTTTTGTGGGTTAATGATTTGGGAAAAATAAAAGGAGTTTAGTTTTCTTAGGTTTAAGAAGGACTTTGTGGTTACACAGTCAGTTTCCTTTAGTATTAAAGACACATTGTATAAGCATTTCAACATTTTCTAGATTTTCTGAGAGGCAATTAAGTGTGGAGTCATCTGCATGCTGTACATCAAATGCTTGTTATATAAAAGTATAAAGATCGTTTATGAAAATATTGAATAGAAGAAAATCAAGGATAGAGTCTTGTCTTATACCTGTAATGACTGGTAGATAAGGGAAAGTGTAGAATTCCATTTGACTGCCCGGTCATGTTTGAATAAGTAATTATTAAACCACTAAAGAATAGAATGTGAGATACCCCTTGTGGACAGTTTTAGAGGAGTTTTTTTATGATACATTGTCAAAAGCTAAGTCTAGGAATAAGGAAGATGCAAGTGTACCTCTATCCCTGGCTTTATTTATATTATCTGTAAAAGTTAGGAGGGCAGGTGTCATGTTATGGCCTGCTCTAAAGTTATGTTGAGTATCTGTTAGTAATTGTTCCTTTAGATGCTGGATTAGTTTTTTATGGATATATTTTTCCAATATTCTGAGATGGGGGATAAGATGACAATGTGTCTGAAATTAGATATTTTGGTAGAAATGCCACATTTGTAGAGAGGGGTGATGTGGCATTTCTTTCAGATGGCACAGATATAGGATTCCTTTATTGACCTGTTTGAAAAGATGGAGACTGGTTATGTAATGACATTAGATGCAGTTCTGAGGTATTCCGCAATATTCAGTAATATGCCTTCTTCAAGCAGTTTTGCTGGATATGGTCCTTCAGAGTCCAGAGGTCTCTTTAAATAGAAAAATAGTTTCTATCATAGTGATTAGTGGATGAGTGCATTTTCACACAGAGATTAAGAAGTCTTTGCATTTTTTTAGGCAGTTATGTGCCTTTATAAAGCTCTAGAGAAACTCCTGGAAAAGACTCTCCCTTTTCTGACCTTAAAAGGGCTGAATGAATATCCAATACCTTAACATTACTAACACTCCTAAGGTTTCGAAATTAAGTTGATATTTCTAATGAAAATCATTTCTGCTTCTACTTATACCAAATGGAATTTCATCATCATACCCCCACAAAAAAGTACCAACCTCAAGCACTATAGTTAAAACCTATATCTCCACTGAAATTCCTCACATATTAGCACCATTTTCTTGTTAAGTTCTGTCACTGTATCTGCTTTACATAGAATGCACTACACCTCTTATGCTTTCCATTAAAATAGTAGGCCTTTTACTCCTAAGATCTTGTTTTCTCCACAATGGCATCTAAAAATCCAATGCACAATAATGTTCTGCCAGCATATAATGTAGTATAAATTCTCCCTGTGTGGTGCTAATCATAAAGTATCTGTTGACCTATACAGGCATAGCCTCCTTATACTGTCCAGCAGTGCATAGTTAAAGCTGCCAGGTATGCTTGCTTTTAACTGTGCCCCTTAGAAACAGGTTATCCTGATTCAGTGTGAAGAGACCCTGAAGTGTGAATGCTGCCACATACATGCAAATATCTGGTAATTTGAATGCACATTTGTGTGTTTCTGGCAGTGACAATTTTGAAATGAATCCTACATCTATTACCCCCATTACTACAAATATCAAAATATTTATTTTCAAAAGTCACTTAGGAGTAGGGACACATGGGGACCAGAACATCTTAACAGCAGCAACCCTTTTGAAAATTTTCACATGTACCTTTTGCAAGACTGATACAACATCAAATGGCAAATCTAGATGGCTTGTAATTTATCATCCATGCAAAACAATGAGAGAGACCAATTGCACAACAGCACTATGTACAATCTCACCACTAGGACATTTAGAGCAAAGATATCCTTCTTGTATTTACTGATACATTATCCTGAGAGTCACACAAGCTACAACAGACGATGATGCATTACCTTCATTTTTTTCACTGGATTATGAGATTGAAAGATGCAATTATTTTGAAATAAAAAATCACCTTGACAACCTCCTCCTGACTGGACTATCATACCAGGCCTGGGTCTGAAGCTACTGTCCACATCAAATTCTTAATGGCCAGGATATCAGGTACCCTGTATGAGTATAAATGTATGAGGATGATGGGGGTCTCTCAAAAGTTTGACTTGAGACTAGGCATGCAGTACTTATAACACTAGTATAAAGTCTGCAGGAATTACAAATTCAGCTACAAGTCTTCATAGAGAGAGTCAAATATCTTTAAAAAATAGGATTCTGAATAACATATGTTTCTGTGTTACTCTGGAGGATACCTGCTAAACAATGCACCCTTTTGTGAAGTAACAGGAATGATCAACCTGTTTTCTTGGACTCCCATATTTCATTGAAAAAACTGATTTAATACAGCCAGATATTGGGAAGTGTCTCCTTTCTCCCAAGGTTGTGTTATCAATTCTGAATTAGTATACTTACAGATACAGACACGTGTGAGAGGGCATAACTGGCCCCCTACTAAAACACTGTTCTTTGTTTTTGTCAAAGTCCATGTTTTGCATTATCAGATTTTTATTTTAATTTATATTAGTTTATATTTTTATGGATTCTTTCTTCGGTCATAGATCATGCAAGGTCAAATGTCAAAGATATCTGTTGTCTTCATGGTATGTAATGTGAGAAAAAATGACACATATCTCTAATATAGCTTCTACCAATGGGGAACTCTCAAGCAAATAATCTCATATGCATGTGGTATAGCAATCTAATGTAATAATAGTTTGGGTGGGTGTAATGCCCATCATCGACTACTAGTCCTTGATCTTACAGCAAGATGTTTAGTAACTGTTGGGTCAACATGTGTCACTTGATGTGGAATGTCTGATATCCAAAACAGAACTGAGGGTTACTTTAAAGTTCCACCAGGAAAACATAAGATTCTTTACATGATACCTCAGTATGGCTGACTATACAGGTAGTTATAAAATAGTAGGGGATGAGATTTTACACTGGGTATATATATATATATATATATATATATATATATATATATATATATATATATATATATATATATACACACACACACACACACACACACACACACACACACACACACACACACATATATATATATTATTTACATTTATCCAGCTTTGTTATGAATAGGTATGAAGGCCAAACACTAAGTCAAAACAAAGGCATCAATATAGGTAAGGAAAAGACTAATAAATATGTATATGGCCTAGTTCAAGTTTGTGAATTTTAATTTTCTGACACTTTAATCACCTCATATCTATACAAGGTCCAAAAATGTCTGTATTTATTCAACTCTTAAGGTGCTTAGTATAAGTGGCGGATGGTTGCCAGCCTTCTTAAGACAATGGAATGTATCCATTACTATTACTTTAGAAGCCAAGGATTCAAAATGGTCCAGGGTAAGCATTCCCTGGATAAACGGTTACAAGTTGAAGATTTTCTTGACAATGTCTCAAGGCCATATCTCTCAACTGTACAGATTTTTTTCAGAATGTCCAGATTCTTGCCTCATATTTTTGGTCCATTTTTCATAAAATGGTGTTTTTCTGGCAAATTATTGGCAAGTCAAGAAAATAATGACAGACATTTAAGTTTTAGACTTCATACCCTTCAGAAAATTCACACTAGTGCAAAACAAGTTATTCTATTAACTTTCTGTCTTTGTAAGGCAATATTTAAAAATTGTCCTTATTTTTGGGCCTTTGTCCCCCCATTATTTATGGCTTTGTCCAGATTTCTTGCTCTAAGAGGTTGAGTTATGTCTCCAGCTCTACTTTCTTTGTCATCTCCAAACTGCCCCCAGTGGTAGTACTAGCTAAATGCAAGG